>NC_068994.1:32839958-32845498 GCF_001194135.2 Octopus bimaculoides
CATATATATACATACCTCTTTCCAAATGATGGAATTATTTAAAAAGAGGGTATATATAAAAAAAAAAATGAGGATGTCTTTGAAATGTCATATGAATCTTATCTACTTTGCACAATTGTAAAAGAAAGCTAAGCCAGAAGGGGAAAATAAATTTAAAGACAAGAGAATTGGTGAAAAAAATAAAAGAATAAAAAGAATATAATTTTAAATAATTTAAGAAAAATAGTAAGTAATGCTAAAAGTAGGAAATTCATGAAATAGAATTAAATGAAAAAAAAAAGAAAATTTTGTGCAACGTTATAAATGTCACTTATGATATCTTCCTATTCACTGCGGCCATTGTCATCGACTTCCTCTTTATGAGTATTAGCATGAATATAATCAACAGCGTTATCATAATCATCATAGACATGACCATTAACACAAACAATATCAACATTGTCATCATCAATATCCTTTTCCTCTTGACAATTTAGAATGAATATCATCATCGTCATTATCATCATCATTATCATAGTTGAAGATACTTGCTGAAGGTGCCACACAATGGGACTGAACCTGAAACCATGCGGATGGGAACTAAACATCTCAGCCACACAGTTTGTACACATATTGGTTTCAGATTCAGGCACAAGGCCGGCAATTTTGGGGGAGGGGGTAAGTCGATTACATCAACCCCAGTGCTCAACTGGTATTGGGTTGTCTGGAAAGTTCATGCCGATTTATAGTAGCTTACCTTTCAACTTATTTTAGAACATGTTTGAGTCCATAAAATAGGATTTGACTACACCTCCATTTAGAGCACAGTTTAAGCTATCTTTTCATAGAAGAAGGTTTATGTTCCTATAACCTGTGTTAATTCTGTAACCCTTTAAAATAGAAGATAAGAAAGTTCATTTTCGGCACTTGATGCTTTTCTTTTTCCGTAAAGGGAAAAATGCCTCACAAGCAATCAAAGAAATATGCGCAGTTTACGGTGATGTTTCTTTATCCGAAAGAACTGTACGGAAGTGGTTCGCAAGGTTCCGAGCTGGAGATTGTAGCCTTATTGATAAAGAGCGATCAGGCAGACCATCCACTACAGATGATGACCAAATCAAGTCATTAATTGAGAATAACCCACGTTGCACAACCCGAGAATTGGCAGAAAGCCTCAACCTGTCAAAATCCGTCGTTCATGAGCACCTGGTAAAGCTTGGGTACACAAATCGCTACGATGTTTGGGTATCACATGAGTTCAGTGAAAAGAACCTTTTGGAAAATCGGCAAGAAATTTCCGGACAACCCAATATTTCTTTTATCAATCCCAAAAAGATGAAAGGCAAAGTCAACCTCTGCAGGATTTGAACTAAGAGCATAAAGACAGACAAAATGCCGCTGAGCTAATGATTCTGCCAGCTCGCCACCTTACAGCCTGTATACACACTAATCTTTTTACTCTTTTACTTGTTTCAGTCATTTGACTACGACCATGTTGGGGCATCGCCTTTAGTCGAACAAATTGATCCCAGGGCTTATTCTTTGTAAGCCTACTACTTATTTTATTGGTCTCTTTTGCCGAACTACCAAGTTATGGGTATGTAAACACACCAACATCGGTTGTCAAGCGATAGTGAGAGGGACAAACACAGACACTCAAATACACACATATATATATAGTTTAAAATTTTGGCACAATTTTGGAGGAAGGGCTAAATCAATTACATTGACCTCAGTGCCCAACTGGTACTTATTTTATTCGGTAAGAACAAAGTTTCCTACATGGGTCATGCCAACCCATAAGGGCCAGTTTTCCAGTTTCACTGATGTATATATTCCCCACCTGGATGGGACACTGGTCCATCGCAGGATTACTCATTTTTGTCAGCTGAGTGGACTGGAGCAATGTGAAATGAAGTGTTTTGCTCAAGAACACAATACATTGCCTGGTCTGGGAATTGAAACCACAATCTTACGATCATGAATTCAACACCCTAGCCACTAAGCCACGTACCTCCACACTTATTTTTTATAGACTCTGAAAGGATCAAAGGTAAAGTCAACCTTGGAAAAATTTGAACTCAGAACACTGGGCATTTTGTCTGGCCACGTAACGATTCTTCTCTACTCCAAGGCACAAGGCCTGAAATTTTTTTTGGGGGGGTGGGGCAGTTGATTAGATCAACCCTAGTATACAACTGGTACTTAATTTATCGACCCCAAAAGGATGAAAGGCAAAGTCGACCTTGGTGGAATTTGAACTCCACATGTAAAGACAGACGAAATACTGCTAAGCATTTTTCCTGGCGTGCTAATGTTTCTGCCAGCTCGCCATCCTGCAATCTTCAAACATGCTACAGAAACACACACACACACACACACACACAGACACACACACACACACACACATGCGCATGCGCACACACACATGCGCACACACAAATACACACACATACATTTGTCTGTATGTGGAGTAATCCTCATCTATATCTACATTAAGCCACTCAGTTCTTAGATAATTTCTCTTAAACATACATTTACATATGCATACAGACATACACATGCATTCAATTCACAGACATGTAAATGCATGCAAACATGCACACACACACACACACACACACACACACACACACACACACATACGTGCATGCATGCACAGACACAATGAAGTTCTGCTGAAAAATTGCTTTAGAATCTCTTGAAGTAACAGTAAAGAATGTGGACGATATCAAAATTAGATAAAATTATAGATGCTATAATGAAGGCCTTTTTCTAGCACAATATATACTTATTGTACAGCGCAGATGCATTGCCACAAACTCACACATATATATACTCAAACATTGCCATACAGATATGCAATACCATACGCACACACACACACATTGTCCACACATACCATTATTATACAGGCATATATCATTACTAAATGAACACACGTTCACACACATCGTTATATATGTTGTCATTGTTGTCGTCATCAGCATCATCATCATCATCATCAACCTATGTATAAACATTAGTATTTTCATCAGGAATATTTTCGGCCTTAATATTGTTATGGTAATCACCATTAATATTATGTGGATCATTACCATCATCATCACCATCACCAACATCATCAATATAATCATCATCATCACCATCACCATCATCATCAATATAATCATCATCATCATTGTTGTCATCAATACGATCATTATCATCACTGACATGATTGTCATCACGACTGCCATTATCATCATCATCATCATCATCATCATCTTTAGCAAAACAAACAACATCCGTCTCATTTTCACATAGTAATATCACCATCACTGACAGCTGTGTTAAAGAAACATGCATTTCCTCTCATCCTCCATTTTCTCATTTGGGTTTTACGAATCCTGTTTTATTTGATGGGATAAGGCAAGGGTCTCCAACAATTGCTGGGCAGTGGACCAATAGCTGGCCATGGATCATTTGGTACTGGGCCACACAGAAAGAATACATTTTTGAAATTTTATTTCTATTTCATAGATGCAAATGTGGTTAATAATAATTGTGAGCACAGCTGTTTCTTAAGAAGTTTGCTTCCCAGCCACATGGTCCTGGGTTCAGTCCCACTGCATGGCAGCTTGCACAAATATCTTCGACAATTGCCTTCCAAAGTGCGTGTGTGTGTGTGTGTGTGTGTGTGATAATATTAGCAGTGCCCCAGCATGGCCATTACTTTTGGGCTGAAAAGGGAGAGAAAAATAGGGAAAGGGTGGGAGAGAAAAACAGAAAGGATGAAGAACAAGAAAGGGAAAGAGATAGACAGAGAAGTGATAGTAATAGTACCAGAGTGAGCATAGTAATTATTAAGATAAAAACCTACTTGGAAAAGGATGCGTGGCGTTCGATCATATATATATATATATATATATATATACATATATATATATATATATATGTATGTATATATATATATCATTATCATTTAATGTCCATGTTCCACACTGGACTGGAACATATGTATGTACTCCGTGCTTGCATGCGAATGTGTGTGTGTGTGTGTCTTTCTGTGTTTTTGTTCCCACCATTGTTTGACAGTTGGTGTTGGTTTGTTTATGTTCTTATAATTTAGCGGTTTGGCAAACAAGTACAATAGACAAAGTAACAAACTTAAAACATAAGTACTGAGGTTGATCTGTTTGACTAAAATGTCTAAAGTGGTGAGCCAGCATGGCTACAATTCACTGACAGGAAAAACATATATACACACATGTTTGTATTCATCTGTACATGTGTATATACATCTATGTATATACATATGCATACATTCACAAACAGAGGCATACATGCATGCATACAGACATATACACATGCATAGGCACAAGTGTGACTGTGTGGTAAGAAGTTTGTTCCTCATTCACATGGTTCTGGGTTCAGTCCCACTGCATGGCACCTTGGGCAAGTATCGTTTTCTATAGCCTTGGGCCAACAAAGCCTTCTAAGTGAATTTGGTAGATGGAAACTGAAAGAAGACTGTAGTATGCATATCTATGTGTGTATGTGTGTGTGTCTTTGTGTCTATGTTTGACCCTAACCACTGCTTGACAACCGTTGCTGGTATGTTTATATCCCCGTGACTCAGCGATTTGTCAAAAGAAACCATTGAAATGAGTACCAGGATTGAAAAATTACGTACTGGGGTTGATTTGTCTGGCTGAAATTCAAGCCAGTGATTCAGCAGGGTCACAGTTTAATCACTGAAGCAAGTAAAAGATTAAAGACAAAAAGATACATATGTGCATACAAACATATAGGCACATATATATACATACATACATGTATGTATGCAAGTGATACTACATAAGTGATTGAAGGGGTCAAAAATTTCCAGGAAAGACTTAGCATTCTCCACACACTCACATATTCAAGATTGTGCTCTCTGTATAGAAGCAATGATATCACACATACACATGGCAGAGTATATATATATATATATATATATATATATATATATATATATATATATCTTGCAAAACTTTAATCACACATCAGTTTGTAGCTTAAAAGTTCAGCGATGTTGGCATTTTATTCATGATTCCATGTATTTGTACAATGTGAGCTGTTTGGTGAGAAGAAAATTTCTAAAGAAAATAATGAAAGATTGGGAAAGACTTGGAGTTGGAAAGTAGGAAACACAGACGGAGAGGCAAGCAGAGGGATATAAATACGTACATACACACAGACAAATATATATGTGTAGACAGATAGATAGATAGATAGATAGATAGATAGATAGATAGATAGATAGATAGATAGATAGATAGATAGATGGTATTGATAAATAGACAGACAACATTGATAGATATATGATATAGATAGATAGATAGATGGATAGATAGATAGATAGACAGATATGTAGACAGACAGACAAACAGACAGACTGAGAGATAGATAGTTAGAGATAGATAAATAGATAGATAGATAGATAAATAGCCACATTTACAGCATTGGAGAGCTTGGAAATGAAAGAACAAATAATGAAAGAACAAAAAAAGCCAAAAAAGAAATTGATGATGGTATGT
>NC_068994.1:32846154-32853938 GCF_001194135.2 Octopus bimaculoides
TATATATATATATATATATATATATATACGCAGACATAAATGCTTATATAAACACATAAACAGATGAATATAAGTACATGCAACCATACATACAAACATACACACACATATATAGACATACACACACACATACATACGCACAAATAGATAGATAGATAGATAGATAGATAGATATAGATAATGTACATTCAAATGTAGATACAATGTTCTTTTTAGCTAGTTGATGTTCACACACACACACACACACACACACACACACACACACGTGTGTGTAGAACCATTAAAATGAAAATTTTTGTTTTGCCAGCTCATGCACACTTATGCACACAAATGCATAACATTGAAAACAAAGGTTTTTAACCACCATTCTCTAACTCTCTCTCTCTCTATCTGTCTATCTATATCTATCCCCCTCTTCCTGTCCTCTCTCTGTCTCTCTACCTCTCTCTCTCACTCTCTCTCTCTCACACACACACACACACACAGATATACACATACACAAGCATTAAAAAGGACTTTGTTTATAAACATGTTTTCACACATATTCACACACACAACATAACAATCACACACACATAAAAAAGCACAGCATACGCAAACGCATACATACCATACATACACATACTGCATTTCATCTTACATACAAACACTTACATACACATTACAAATACACACAAGCTGTACACAGCACATAAACACGTATACACACAATGCATCCACATCATACACTGGTTACATAACACACACACACACACACACATATATACACATACACACACTACATGCATATCCTACATACATATCCAGTGTGTACACATCATAGATACATGTCACACATACCATACACACAAACATACATACATATACATACATATATTCATACAAACATACATACAAACTTACATACATAAATAGACCACATATACACACCATACTTACATATACACACATTGCAGATATAGTCATCACACACTACACGTTCACTAACACACACAGATGTATACATACACACTGCCGTACATAAACACACATGATATGCACAAACACTAACACACACACATAATCAGACATGTACACAAATACACAGAGACATACATACATATATATATATATATATATATACACATGCACACAGATACACAAAGAGAAACATACACAAATGTGGCAAAAACACACATGCACACAGCTCTGCAGAACACACACAAAAAAGCATACACACACACATACAGACCCGCAGAAACAGACAAAAAACATGCATTGACATACACACAGAAACCTGCACAAACATACACAGAAATATACACAGATACAGAAAAATGTTGCATGCACGCGCGCGCACGCGCACTCACACACACACATACATACACACGCACACACACACGTTCTTACATTGCAGCATTAACAAAGTGAAAGAATGGGCTTTCTCTTCTTTTCAGCTGGTTTTGCTTTGTTTTTGCATTCTTATTTCTGTCTATCTGTCTGTATCTCTCCCTCTCTCTCTCTCATTATACATGCAATCACACACAACCTGAGACTTTCATATACAGTCACTCACACACATACACACGCGCGCGCACACATACACACATCAAAGAAATACCTGCATGCAAACGCAGACGCATATGAACATGTGCACACAAACACAAAAACATGCACACGCAAATATACGTACAAACACTCTAAACACAAACACATAAACACAAACACATACTCACACCCACATGCATAAACACAGACATACACACTTATACCCATAAAAACACACACACACACATACACATCTAAACAAGTACATTAGTACCTTATAAATGGCATGACTAAGACAAAAACATTCTCTCTTTCTCTCTCTCTCTCTCTCATGCACACATGCAACACACAAACACACATACACTATACATAAATACAGCACATACACATGCAGCATACACAAACACATTACCATTCTATAAATGGCATGACTAAGGCAAAAAAATCCATGGAACCGTATAAGACAAAACTTTGGTTTGTTTTGGTTTTTGCTGCATGCATTAAGGCCAAAGTGAAAGGTTTCTTTTATCTAGTATGTGTTTGTTAGTTTTGTAGTTGTTGTTGTTCTTCTTCTTATTCTTATTCTTTGGTTGATTTTCGCATAAGATGGTTTCGAGGTGGAATAAATACAGAAAAAAAGAAAACCCCGCAAAAAACAAATGAATATAGAAAAATGGAGTGAATGAATAAGAGCCACAACAACAATAATTACAACAGTAACAATCAAGAGAATGAAAGAAAGAAAGAAAGTGAGAGAGAGAGAAAGAGAGAGAGAGACAGATAGAGCCTCTATGTGGTTTTTCTAAATGCTTGAAATAGCAACCAAAATTTGGAAAGCTAGTGATGTTTTAAAGTTTCCACTACATATTTTCACTATGAGCCACATTGACTTGCTTGCTAGAAAATGCAATAAGTTTGCTCAAAAAGGACTGTCCTGGCGCTAAACCACAATAATACTAAAGTAAAGCACTTATCCAAGACACAAAACTACAATTTATGTCATCCCTTGTATTGACTCTTGTATTGAACTGGAATTTCATTTATAAGCATTCCTAGGACTATAAATGGTAAGCACCAAGGAATCGGAAAAAGAACTTTATCAGAATTTACAAAGGACATCTTTTTTTTTATCATGGAGATGTTTGGTAAAAAAAAGTTAAATGATACAGTGATAAACAAATGACTTCCATGTACTTTGTAAATGGAACAAAACGTATATCCGTTGACACCAAACATGTGGCTCACAGCAGCGGAATTTCCACTGTCATGCAGTTGAGTATTGAAGGTGATCACTAGAGCATGTTTTTATGGTTCAAGCAATATCTTCAACTGATCACCGACCATGTTATGTATCACAGATCAATCTGCGATGAGCACATCATGGTTCACAGTTGAGCAGATCATGTTATCCTGGGTCAGTGATAAATGAAGCAGTGATAAACGAATCTTGTTCCTTACTGTGAATGATAATCTTCAATATTTTCAAGCATTTTCTCAAGAACCCAGGAAATTTCTGGGCTTGTAATGGATATGATGTTCCCATTGCACTATGCCCTCTATTGAAGACCCAAGTAAAGAATATCCCTCAAAAGGAGTTGAACTTAGATTAAGGGACATATCTGCATACAGCAGTATATCTAATTTGTCCCTTTCCATTGGCCCTAAAGCCAGGGCCAGCCCTAGGGTTGCTGGCGCCCTGGGCAAGCTGAACTTCAGTGTGTACAAGCTGCCAGTCGTGGAAATTTCCTTGTCTTTCTCAAGCCCTCCTTCGCACCCCCTAGCACATGGAGCCCTGGGTGACTACCCGAGTTGCCGATACCTTGAACTGGCCCTGCCTAAAGCAATAATAGCAGAACCCCCAATAAGGTCTTCCAACATAGATACAAAGCTAGAAATTGTGAAGGGGAAAGATATACAGCAGATCGTATTGACCCTAGTACATGTCTGGTACATTTTTATTTTATATTATTCCAGTAAAATTTGGACTCAAAATTTAAGGAAATCATCATCACATCATCATCATTTTAATATCCCTATTGTACAAAGTGCCAAGCAGTGGGACTGAACCTGAAACCATGTGGCTGGGAAGTAAATTTAGCCACAGTGCTACACCGAGCCTGCACCTAATTCAGTATTTCAGTTCACAGCTCTATTTAGCCAATCATTGAATGCCTGACATAAACTTAAGGATGCAAATGCTTAGAAGTAAAAGTAACCCTATTATTTGGCTGGTACACTTATTATTGACCCCAGAGGGACTCAGTTTAAAAGAACACAAGGTTAACCAATCACAAAAAGCTTTCAATGTCATAAGACTGGAGACACTGTATTTTCCAGCATACAGGCCAACATAGAATATAATGTGAACTTGTAGTGTAAACATTTAAGTATCATCACTGTCTTTCCAAACCCTGATGCATTTCACATGGAATTTTTGGTTCTCTGGGGTCATCAGGTGTATAAGTCAACCTGCTATCTTTGGCTGTAAATTTTGGTCTGAAAAATTTGAAATGTATGATGGAAAATACAGTAAATGGAATGAGCTGATCAGATAGTAAACAATGGCTCAAAAGTTCTAGATTAATTACAGAAATGGTCATATCACATTTTAGTGACACATAATCAATAGATAGATACAGAAAACTACCAAAATAAAATACTCAAACAAGAAGTTAATGTCAACTGTGTAATGTTTCATGTCAAATGTACATCAACTGTGCAAGGTAAACTAGGCATTGTATATTGTCAAATGTACATTGTTGACAGTACATTATGTAATATCAACTTTACATTATATAAGAGTAATTGTACATAATTTAATGTCAATGGTATTTATAATATGTCAAACATACACTGTCAACTGTACACTATGCAATGTCAACTCTGTATTATGAAATGTCATCTGTACATTACATAATGTCAAATGTACATCGTCAATTGTACAATATGTAACGTCAACTGTACATTATATAATATCAACTGCACATCATTTAATGTCAGACAGTATATGTGTATATGTTAACTATATATGATGACGTGAAATATCAGCTATATGTTATGTAATAGGACATGCACATTATGTAATGATAACTGCATATTGTGAACTATAGCTGCATGTTGTGTAACAAGTTACATTATGTGATTGCTTGTGTATAGTATATAACAACAACTGTACATTATCTAATGACAATTCTGTATTAACATAATGTCAAATGCACAACAGCTATTGTTATTGTTAATTGTACAATATGTAATGTCAACAGCACAGTATGAAATATCAACGGTACCATATGTAATTACAGCTATATCTTGTGTAATGAGAAATGTACATTATCTAATGTGAGGTGTATATTAACATGTCGAATGTACAGTATGTAATGTGAAATGAACAGTATGCTACACCCCAAATGAACAAGTAAATGCAGAAAGGTCTTGTAGTTCTGCATACACCTTGGAAAGACAGAATTCCAGTATCTGGAGAATTTATCCTTGGACCAGTAACATTTTCTGGTAGCATTTGCAGACATTTTAGCAATAACTCTCTGCACTATGGAAACAAAAGGACTTAACTTGACATTGCAATACATTTCATTTGTTTCATTACAAATATCTTCTTTATTGTGTACATGTGTGTGTACAGAGACATCTACACACACACGCACACATGTACATATGCACATTGACGTATGATTGTGAGTGCAACAGCCTAACCACCAGACCTAGTGCCTTCACACACACACACAATTTGATAAAACTGACTTTTACACAGTAGCTAACTTGTTTGATAAATAGATTTATGAAACAAGATAAACTGTTTTGTAGAAGTCAATTTTCTTAAAAGTTATATAAACACTAAAAATACTTTTTTATCGAGTACTTCTATTGAAACAGTGACAGTATCTGTTTTTATCAATAGATAACTCTTTCACTTCTCTAACTGTAGCTTTCCTTGATACCACTTCCATTTCTTACTATCCAAAACCATTTCACTTGTTATCTACCCTTCTTCCATTAATTCTTCTCTCTCCATCAACACTTTTATTGACACTCCCACACCCCACTGAATCAACAGCTATCATCCCTCACCGCAATACATCTCTCACCCTCCTTGTGTACTACACCTGTTTCTCTTTTCTTCACCCACTCCTGCACCTTGCCTGACATCATCCTTCCCTCATCCTTCTCCTGTCTACTTTTTCATCATTACTATTCTGCTGCTCAGCACTGCCATCTCTGTTTTTATGCCACCTATTGCTCTCTAGCTTCACTCAATCACTCCTACCTTCTTTCTAAAATGCAAGTAGCCATGTAGCTCCTCTACAAGAAACCTGTCGTACTCTGGCCCCCTTCTCCCATAATACTCATCTTATGCCCCTCATCTCCTAGCACAAAAATTATCCATTGCCATCGCCACTGCCACCACTATCATTTTCATGATGTTTCATATTGAGATGCTTTTATTAAATTCATTCAGTTGTTAAATATAAACAAATCTTAGAATTAAATGGTTTTGATTTACTGTCAGATGACTTTTGGCCAAACGTGTATATATGCAAGCATGGTTGTGTGATTAAAAAGTCTACTTTGGTTTGCAGTCATGTTGTTTCAGGTTCAGTTCCACTTAATGGCCTTTTGGACATGTATATTCAAATGATAATGGTCCAACCAGTGCCTTGTCTGTGGCAGATGGTAACTGTATAACACAGAGCCTGTTGTGTGTGTATATATATATATATATATATATATACACACACACACACACACAAACAAAAACACACACAACAAGCTCTAACTTTTACCTTTTACTTGCTTCAATCATTAAGCTGCAGCCATGCTGGGGCACCGCCTTGAGGAATTTTTAGTCGAATGAATTGATCTCAGTGTTTATGTTTTTAAAGCCTGTTATTTATATTATCAGTCTCTCTTGCCAGTCATCAAGTGGTGGTGGGGAGAAAGACACACACACACATAAATATGGTGTGGCTGTGTGATATGAAGCTTACTTCCCAACCACTTGGTTCGAGGTTCAGTCCCACTGTGTAGCACTTTGGGCAAGTGTCTTCTACTTTAGCTTTGGGTTGACCAAAGCCTTGTGAGTGGATTTGGTGGATGGAAACTGAAAGAAGTCCATTGTATGCATGTATATATATTTATATATTTATGCGTGTGTGTCTCTTTGTGCTTGTGTTCATCCTTTCCACCATCACTTGACAACCAATGCAAGTGCATTTATGTTCCTATAAGTTAGTGGTTCAGCAAAAGCAACCGATAGAATAAGTACTAGGCTTGCAAAGTATAAGACCTCGGATCAATTTCTTCAATTAAGAAACCTTTTAAGGTGGTGCACTTGCATAGCTGCAGTCAAATGATTGAAAAGAATCAAAGAAAAGTAAAGAATGTACACGCAGAGGGTTTCTTTTCAGTTTCCATCTACCAAATCCACTAACAAATCTTTAGTCAGCCCAAGTCAGAAGTAGAAGATACTTGCCCAAGGTGTCACGCAGTGGGACTGAACCTAGAACCATGTGATTGGGAAGCAAGCCTCTTACTACACAGCCATGCTTGTCCCTCTGTGTGTGTATATGAGTATGATCGTTTATATTTGTAATATCTTTGCACAAATTCACTCAAATGAGCTCAGAATACCTTCCAAAGACAAACAGAATAATAATCTCTTCCTTCAAAACAGGTTATGTGTTAGTAATAGTAAGAGCATCCAGCTATAAACTACTTCCTCATTAATATGCGTACATTCAACATACACTAGCATGGAAAAAAACATTAAATTTGCAAACAAACACACACATGCAAACACGCATGCACACACACACACCAACACACACAAATATAGAGGCCTATTGACGCAATGTGCCATATGCAAATTAAGCTGACCAAAGTCCATCCATTTCCAGACTATTTCTTCTTTCCCAGTAATTACAGGCACAAACAGAAAATGCTATGAAACAAAAAAACAATGGCTCCAGTGAGAATAGACCCGTGTCAAAGCTATGTTCAAATCATTTAGTATCATGAAAAATGTGCAGAGAACACATATATATTTACATACATCTAGAGATCAAGATCATACACACACACACACACACGCACACACACACACACACACACACATGTATATACACATATATGTGTATATACATACATGCATGTACATAGAGAATTTTATGCATTTGCAGAAACACATATTCATTAGGTATGTGTGTGTATATATATATATATATATATATATATATATATAT
>NC_068994.1:32855453-32858068 GCF_001194135.2 Octopus bimaculoides
AACGACAACTTCAAGAATAACAATATATATATAACCAACAATATTACACCATTCCTTATCGACCAAAACCAATGATGATGATAATAATGATAATAATAATAATAATAATAATAATAATAATAATAATAATAATAATAATACTGATGATGATGATTTAAAAATTAATAATAAATAAATTTTAAATTAATTTAAAATAAAATAACTTTCAAGAGAAATATATGAAAATGAATAAATACATGCACACATAAGTATGTATACAAGATAATATATGTATGTGTGTATATATATATATGAATATATGAACGAGTGTGTGTATGTATGTATATACATAATTATATGATTTCATGTGTGTTTACTTTGACAGTTATATGACTAATATGGAAAGAGAGGTGGGTATCTTCGATTAAATTCTAGTCCTTTTATTTACTTATTTGTTAAAGCCTGTAGGGTGTTGAAAGTTTGGTGCCCTACTGTCTTGGCTTTCTACATCTTAAGATACTGATCTGTAATTTATACATTTATTTATTTTTGTTTGTTGTGTTGTTCTAAGTCGAAAGGTTTCGATATTGTTATTGATGGCATCGCAGACACTTGCTGAAATGGTATAGTAACCACCAAGAGAGCTCTCCAGAAGAAACTGGCATCCTTACCACATGACCTTGGGTTTAGACTCACTGTGTGACACTTTGGGCAAGAGTCTTCTAATAAAGTTCTGGGCTGACCAAAGCCTTGTGGGTCAATTTGTAGGTCATCATCATCATCTTTTAAAATCCGTTTTTCATGCTGGCATGGGCTGGATTGTTGACCAGAGCTGGTGAGTCAGAAAGCTGCACTAGGTTCCAGTCTGATTTGGCTTGGTTTCTACAGCTGGATACCCTTCCTAATGCCAAGCACTTTACAGGGTATGGTGGGTGCCACTGGCACAAGAACTTTTTATATGGAACTGGCACAAGTGCTCTTATGTGGCACTGGCACAGGACTCTTCCAGGCCAATCCTCATCATCAGGCAGAACAGCCTTAACATGTCTGCTGTGGAAGACAAGTCTTCCTGAGTACAGCAAGAAGCAAGATATCTCGATCCTTTGTCATCTCCAAATGGTTCAGTGTCCTGTGGTCATCTTTCAGCACTTCATCCCATGTCTTTCTGGTCTCCTTCTTCCATGAATTTCATCCACTTTGAGTGAATGGAACTTCTTTGTGAAGTTGTTGATATCCATCTGCATCACATGACCAAACCAGCAGAGTCTTCTCTCTTGCACACTACACCTAATTTCTCTTATACCTAACTTCTCTCTTAATACACTAGCACTCAGTTGAACAAGTACACTTACATTGCACGTCCAGCAGAGCATAGCCGCATTTCTCTCTAACATTTCTTCACTAACCAGTTTATATATATATATATATATATATATATATATATATATAAACTGCTGTCCATTTTAGTTTTATGTATACACATTAGCAACTTGCTAAATCATCTATAGATTTCTATGATGCAAACATATAAGCAGACAGAGAATTAAGTCCAAAATCTGCTGAAGTAGAGTGAGTCCTTACTGATGAGACAAAGGAAATTGCTGAAACTGAATTCAGTGTGAGGAATTCTCGAATGGTGTTTTTGGATTCTTATAGTCCCTGTCTGTGTATATGCATACAATTATGAGCTTTGACTACAGCATTAGAGTATTTTAGCTCTTATTTCTAGCAATGTAGGTGCTTATGACACCCTAGTTGCATTTAGTGACAATTATAGTTTTCTTTTAGGTAAAACATTGTAAACTGCTGTCTATTTTAATTTTATACACAGACAGAAAACAGGTAGGTAGGCAGATAGATAGATAGATAGATTGATAAATTTGATTGATTTATACCATTGTAGGTTTGAAGGAGAGTATGCTTGTGATTGTGTGATGTTCATGTTTTCCTCCAAGTGATCTCAGTGATTTTGAAATAACAACATATATTTAGCAAACACAGACACGTTCATTTCTCAGGTAAGTAAATCACTGCTTCACTGCAACGTTTCTGTTATGTATTGATTTTTAGGTTACACAGAGATACATATTGATATTAACATGCTTATTGATTTTAGTGCTTTATACTTATTTGGAGGTACTTATTGATTTTGGTGGGTACATATTGGTCGCGACTGTTAGATTTTGTTGAGTACATACAAGAAGATGGTACTCTATCATTATTTTGTCATGATGCTAAAATAAATTAACAAAAGAGTACAGCAGTATCTATAGCATCTGCAAGTCCTTGTGCCAGCCTGAAGAAATGTGTTTTGGGGCTGTTCACTTTGAACTTCTGTTGGTCCTCATCTTAGACACAAATTTAATGTGGTGTGGTTGATGTCCATTTTGAACCCCTATATGTCAATGTATACAGAAGGCAAAATCTGGAGGTGAGCAGGCGGAATTGCTGAAATTTCAATTCAAGGAAGAAAGACAAGGCAAAATGTTTTACGACTTTGATGGTGAAATACAAAAGGGGTGACAAGAGAGGGAGAGATGAATAAGTTTAAGGAAATATAAAGAGAGGTAGTAAAGTAAGTTGGTTAATTCAGAACAGAAGGCAGTTTTAGCAATGGTAAAATATATATATATATA
>NC_068994.1:32858331-32861620 GCF_001194135.2 Octopus bimaculoides
AGAAGAAGAAGAAGAAACATAAACAAAATCTTTTCCTAATTTAGGCACAAGGTAAGCAGTTTAGGTTCATGGGTTGCACTGAACCTAGTAGTTTACTGGTACTTCATTTTATCAACCTTGGAGAGAAGAAAAGCAAAGGTGACTGTGGTAGGATTTGAACTCAGAATGTAAAGAGCAAGAAGAAAATACTCATAAACATTTTTCCCCCCCCCCCCGATACCCTAATGATTTTACCAGTCTGGCCCACTACATTTTGCATAAGATGTTTTCAATTCAAATAGCATTGAATTAATCACTTGGCTCTCAGAAGTCATTAATGGCATTCCCTCAGTTGCAACGATGATAGGACTGACCCCAAAACCACATGGCTGCAAAGCAAGCTTCTTAACCACACAGCCATGCTTATGCCTGCAAGGATTCATCTTTTAAATCAACTATACACCCCCCCTCCCCTCACACTTTCTCTTTTTCCTTTGTATTTCTGGAGCAATCTTTGCAAAATGATGTAAAAAATCAATACTGTTAGATTATTTTATTCATTAATCTTAATGTTTTCATTTCTAGCCATTGTTGTTGTTGTTGTTGTTGTGATTGCAGCAGTTTATGTTATTGTTGGTGCCGACATCATTGTCGTTGGTGGTCTTGTTGTTGTGAAAGTGCATGGCATAGTAGTAAGGATTTTTGGCTCACAATTGTAAAACCATGAATTTGAAACCTGGTAGCACATCGCATCCGTGAACATGACACTTTATTTTGAGTTGCTCTAGTCCAAAAGTGAGTAGTACCCATATTTCAAAGGGCCAGCCTTGTTACATTCTCTATCATGATGAATCTCCCTGAGAACTACATTAAGTGTACACCTGTCTATGGAGTGCTCAGCCACTTGCACATTAATTTCACGAGCAGGATGTTTCATTGATGAGAACAACTGGAACACTTATTGTCGTAACCAAATGGGACGCCAGAGCTGATGTTGTCGTTACTGTATTACTCTTTTACTTGTTTCAGTCATTTGACTGTGGCCATGCTGGAGCATCACATTTAGTCAAGCAAATCGACCCCCAGGACTTATTCTTTGTAAGCCTAGTACTTATTTTACTGGTCGCTTTTGCCGAACCGCTAAGTTACGGGGACATAAATGCACCAGCATCGGTTGTCAAACAATGTTGGGGGGACAAACACAGACACCCAAACACGTCTGTGTATATATATATATATATATATGCCGTACTTCTTTCAGTTTCCGTCTACCATATCCACTCACAAGGCTTTGGTCGCCCCAAGGCTATAGTAGGAGACACTTGCTCAAAGTGCCACGCAGTGGGACTGAAACCGGAACCATGTGGTTGGTAAGCAAGCTACTTATCACACAGCCACTCCTGCACCGTTGCTTGTGATGTGGAAGAGCATAGCTGAGTGGTTATTGTGTGGATTCCTGATTGTAAGATTGTGGTTTCAATTCCTGAGAAAGACAAAACCAGATGATGCGCTTTGGTCTTGAGCAAAACACTTCATTTCAAAATTGCTCCAGCCTACTCACCTGGCAAAAATGAGTAATCCTGTAACAGACTCGCATCCCATCCAGTGGGGAAAAATATATAGCCCTATGAATTTATAGGACTCTGGAAGGATCATTATCCCTTTCTTTTGTTGTTGTTTGTTGTGGTGTCGGTGGTAGTTTTGTTGTTGTTGCTGTTGTAGTTGTTGCCATAGTTACTGTTATAGCTGTTGTAACAGTACTTATTTTTGTTATAGTACTTGTAGTTGTTATTGATACTGCAGTAGTAGTAGTGGTAGTAGTGGTGGTGGTGGTGGTGGCAGCAGCGGTTCTTATTATTATAGTTTTCAATGTTTTGATTGGTTTTTGGTAACAAAACAATTTAGCTGTGCACTTACAATGATAAAGTCAAACTAAATAGTTTTTGGTATCACTATCTCCACATCTTAATGACTTTCTATATTTGTAACAAAGTGCTAAAAAAACAGAAACACATAAGCGCAACTTCGATGACATTAAATCTCTCCACACCCGACCATCACCCTTTAAATTTTTGGTTTCTTCTGTTTTAAGAGATGGATTAGTTTTCTCTGGTTAAATTGTGAAAGCAAGAGAATGGAAATTTATCAACCATATCTAATGAATTTGTTAAATAAAACACGAAGAAGAGGAAATAGGCAGAGAAAAGAAGAAGAAAAAATTTAAATTGTTCCAAATTATATGAAATAATAGTGACGACAATAGTGATGGGAACAACAACAATAATAATGATGATGATTAAATTGTGGATAATGATGAGACAGTGAAGAAGAAGAAGAAGGAGGAGGAGGAGATAGTGAAGAGGCAGAAGAAATAAGAGGAGAATGACCCTATAGTAATAATAACGGATTTATTTCCAATTTAGGCACAAGGCCAGTGGTATTTAATGGGGAGGCATGTTAGGTGATTGCATTGAGTGGTAGTAGACTTGACTGCTATTTATTTAATCAATTCTGAAGAGGCAAAAAAATGCAATGATAATTTCAGCAGGATTTGAACTTAGAATGTAAATAGCAGGAACAAATATGGATGAAAATTTGTTCCCCACACCCTAACAATTCTGCCATCCCAGTCCACATCTTACACAAGTAATTTTTTTTTTTTTTGTTTAATAGCACAATCTCCACAGTTGAATGAGACACTCAAATACAGCTGTTTGGAAGCTGACGCTATGGTACAACTGTCTGGATATTCAACCTGTTTTGGCATCAGTACGTATTGACTCTGGGGACAAACATAGATGTGCATGCAGAAATGTATACATACAACATAAAAATATACATTCATATATATATATATATATATATATATATATGTAAAACAAGATAATATATGTATCTGTGTGTGTATATATTTATTTATTTATATATATATAATACATATAGTAATAATAATAATAATAATATTCCTTGGATGGAATTTATAAATATTTTAATGTATCGCTATATGTTTCCACTGATCACGTTTCTTAAGATCATAGTTGCATGTGGAAACTCACGTAGCAATGCATTAAAATATTTATAATTTCCATCCAAGGATTATTATTATTATTATTATTATTATTATTATAATTATCCTGCATTATATTGGCACAGCTCGGTGTGACTCCAAAAAACTGGCATTGCCAATTGGCATCATTAGGCTGTAACTGGCATAATGGAATAGCAGCTTTTATATATGCATATTCAAAACATTCCCCCGTAAACAAACTTAAAGGATATATATATATATATATATATATATATATATATA
>NC_068994.1:32862287-32869714 GCF_001194135.2 Octopus bimaculoides
CTTAGCAGTCCCAGTAACTTAGCGGTTCGGCAAAATAGACCGATAGAATAAGTACTAGGCTTCCAAAGAATAAGTCCTGGGGGTGACTTGCTAGACTAAAGGCAGTGCTCCAGCATGGCCACAGTCAAATGACTGAAACAAGTAAAAGAATAAAAAAAATATATATATGCATGTATGAAAGCAAGAGAGGAAGGGCATGGAGGGAGGGCATGTGACTGGAAGAACATCTAAGTGAAGAAAATCTGTTTCAGTAAACTTCATCTGGCATATGCAAGCATGGAAAAAGTAGACATTAAATGACGATGATTTGGGATAGAGATTTAGTTGCTATTTCTAGCAAGTTATATGGTCATCTAGAACCTCCATGTATTTGTCTTATATATATGTAAATACAGATTATAAAATTGTAAATAAATTCATAATCTTTAACTGCTCCAACATTTATTTATTCATTTATTTAAAAATATTAATTTTATAATTTTGTCCAACCAATGCCAGCATGGAAAATGGAAGTATGATGACGATAATGATAATGATAATTTTATGAAAAACATTAAAAAAAATTCTAAAATCATTTTTTTACAATTTTTTTTTTAGTCATTGTTTGTCATTCTTCTCTATGTGTCAGTGACTCATGTGAAAAACAAAAAAAAAAGTTCACACTGACTTTGGATACGATCAGCATCAGCCATGAAATATTGTCTGCTTTTCTTCATGATTAGTGGCTATTGTTCAGAGTTGGATTTCTTTTCCTTATTAATCAAACCCAATATAACAATTAAATCACATTAAATTTATTGTTAATTAACCTCAGATTTTGAATAATGAATACATGTTTACAATTTTAAACAAAGCAAAACGTGCTAACATAATATAAAAGACTGCTCATACAAGAGAGATTATAAATGTGAAAACCCAACAGGGGTTGAATTCACGTCTCCTCATTCATGTCTTCTTGCAATTATTATAATACAGTATAATCATCGTCCACCACAGATCACAGCCTCCACAGTTAAATCTCTATATAAGAGCATTCATAATCATTTTGAATTCAACCTCATGTATAGCATGTGTTTCACCTGCGTTGGCTGCTTTCGTTTCAAATTAATTAGATCATGAAATGTTTCTCTTGTAATAATTGTTTCAAACATAGGTGAAAGCAAGTGGATTAGGGGTTAGGGTGTTGCACTTATCTATTATCTTTTACATGTTTCAGTAATTAGACTGTGGCCATGCTGGGGCACTGCCTTTGAGAATTTTTAAACGAATGAATCAACTTCCAATACTCAGTTTTTTTTTAAAGCTTGGTACTTATCCACTCAGTCTCTTTTGTCCTTTATTCTATCAGTCTCTTTTACCCAACTGCTAAGTTACAGAGGTAAATACATCAACACAGTTGTCAAGCAGTGATGAAATACAAACACAGACACATATACATAAATATCACAAACACACACACACATGAATATATATATATGCTGGGCTTCTTTAAGTTTCCGTCTATCAAATCCACTCACAAGGCTTTGGTGGGCTCAAGGCTATAGTAGAAATCATTTGCCCAACCTGGAACTACATGGTTGGGAAGCAAACTTCTCACCACACAGTCACACAAGAATGTGGTTTCAGTTCCTGAACCAGGTGGTACATTGTGTTCTTCAGGAAAACATCAGTTAAACCAGCCCTTTTACTTGAAGGATGAAGGACAAAGTCAAAATTAACTTCAGAGGGATTTGAATTCTGAACATAAAAAGACAGAACAAATACCACAAGGATTTTGTTTAAAAAAATCTGAAAGAAGCAAAGAATGAAATGATAAAATAAATGAATAAAAATGTGCAGGGATGGCTGTGTGGTAAGAAATTTGCTTCCTAACCACATGTTTCTAGGTTCAGTCACACTGCCTGGCACCTTGGGCAAGTGTCTTCTATTATATCCTCAAGCCAACAGAAGCTTAGTTAGTGGATTTAGTTGGTCCTCATCTTAGACACAAATTTAATGTGGTGTGGTTGATGTCCATTTTGAACCCTTATATATCAATGTATACAGAAGACAAAATCTGGAGGTGAGCAGGTGGATTTGTTGAAAGTTTCAATTCTAGGAAGAAAGACACGGAAAACTGTTTTGCGACCTTGATGGTGAAATACAAAAGAGGTGAGAAGAGAGAGAGAAAGATGAATAAGTTTAATGAATATAAAGAGAGATAGTAAAGTAATTTGCTTAATTCAGAAGAATAGGAGACCATATATGTGTGTATGTATGTGTGTGTGTGTGTGTGTGTGTGTGTGTGTGTGTGTGTGTGTGTGTGTGTGCCTTTGTGTGTCTGTTTGTCCCCCCACAACCTCCTGACAAGCGATAATGTGTTTCCATCCTCCTAACTTAACACTTCAGCAATAGAGACCGATAGAATAAGTACCAGGCTTAAAAACAGAAAAAATAAGTACAGAGGATTCATTATTCAACTAAAAATTCTTCAAAGTAGTGCTGCAACATGGCCACAGTCTAATGACTGAAAAAAGAAAAAGATAAAAGATAATAAAAGCAAAAACAAAATTGATAAAAAAAAAATCTGATGAATGAAAGAAAATAATTGGAAAACAAAAAAAAATAAGTAAATATAAAAAAAATGAATGAATGAAAATTTAATGAACGAATGAAAACTGATAAAGGAATGAAATGGAAAAAAAAGAAACTAACAAAAAGAAAATGGATAAAACGAAGAATAGAATTTGATGACTGAAAGAAAATAAAAGAAAATTAGGAATAATGAAAAGCGAATGAAAAAGCGTGATGAAAAATGATGAAAGGAAGATTAGAAAATATAAAGATTTGCCTCTCACAAAAAATAAAGAAAAAAGTTTGAAGGATCAGTAAAAATATATGGCAGCAGAGTAAAGCCATTAGCATATTTGGGTGGAATCCAGGAGTGCAAGGGTTCAAATACTGAAAACAGCAGCTTTGGCTGACGTTCAAGAATCAATATTGCAAAGAAGAACACATTAACAAATTATTTACATGAGGAATAATTGTTGCTAGTATCGTTGTTGCTATATGTATGTAATGGTTGTTGTTATGGCAGTGATTATTATTGTTGTTGTAGGTGTGTGTATAGTATTTGTTATATGACTAGTAGTGTTGTTATTATATTGGTAGTTGTTGTTGTTGTTTTTATAATTGTTGCTATGGTGTCGGTGGAGGCACAATGGCCCAGTGGTTAGGGCAGCGGACTCGCGGTCATAGGATCGCGGTTTCGATTCCCAGACCGGGTGTTGTGAGTGTTTATTGAGCAAAAACACCTAAAAAGCTCCATGAGGCTCCGGCAGGGGATAGTGGCGAACCCTGCTGTACTCTTTCACCACAACTTTCTCTCATTCTTACTTCCTGTTTCTGTTGTACCTCTATTTCAAAGGGTCAGCCTTGTCACACTGTGTCACGCTGAATATCCCCGAGAACTATGTTAAGGGTACACGTGTCTGTGGAGTGCTCAACCACTTGCAGGTTAATTTCATGAGCAGGCTGTTCTGCTGATCAGATCAATTGGAACCCTCGACGTCGTAAGCGACGAAGTGCCAACAGCTATGGTGTCGAGTTGGCTGAATCATTAGCATTACGGCCAAAATACAACCCAATATTTCTTGACTCTTTATGTTCTGAGTTCAAATTTCATGGTTGACTTTTATTATTTCAGTGGTCAATAAAATAAGTACCAATTGAGTGCCAGGGTCACTGTATCTTGACTTGACCCCTCCCATAAAATTTCAAGCTTTGTGCTTATAGCAGAAACAATTATAATTTACTTAGTCTCACTTATTGGACTGTGACCATGTTCAGGTACCACCTTGAATGTAGTACAAATCAGTCCAAGGAATTTTTGTCTTTTTCTTGAAGTTAACTTCTTATCCCATCGGTCACTTTTGTCAAAGTACTATGAGGACATAAACAAACCAACACCAGTTGTCAAACATTGGTAAGTAAACAAAGACATAATTACATTATATATATATATATATATATATATATATATATATATATATACATTCACACACACAAATAGATAGATAGACAGAGAGACATAAAGACAGGGTACATAGATAAACTGACTCAATAGATAACCAATAGCATGTGCATTTCTATTGCATGACATAAGACAGCCAATAACTGTAGACAAGCTTTGCACAGCATTCTACAAGGTTTTTACTAGAATCTCACTTAACTACATAAACATATGTATGTATGTATGTATGTATGTATGTATGTATGTATGTATACACACAGAGTTTCCATCTACCAAATACATTCATAAGGCATTTGTCAACTCAGAGCTATAGTAGAAGATACCAACCCAAAGTTTTGCACAGTGTGACTGAACCTGAAACCCAAACATGGGGTTCTTGCGAAGAGCCATGCCTTCATCTATATTCTTCAATATTCAGTTGAAATCTTTCAAATTCCTCCCGTTTCTGTAACTGCTATGTTCTTCATATTGGATGCATTTTTGTGTTGCTTATTCTTCTTCTTGTCTTGTTGTTGTTAATGCTGTAGTGTTCCCATGACACTATCGTTGTTGGCGAACAACCCTTGTTGTTCCAGGATATGAGAAAGTTGGATGATAGGTGGAGTGGGGGTGGGGGTAGTCTTGCTGGCTTCTTCCTGCACATTGGAATAAATGACAGGATGGCCATGGATGGAATTACTCTGATCAAAGGTCTGCTCGATCTGGATTGGCCTGGGTTTAAATTATCAACTTACATATACTAATCTGCCATCAATGCAAAAAAATGTAAATCCATACTACCACCACTACTAATACAACCACCAGCAACACCAGTGCCACTAACACTATGACTACAATATTTAGCCACACCACAACTACTGCTACTACTATCACAACAATAACCACCACAACTGTCACTATCACTGCCACTACTACTACTATTACTACTACCACCACCACTACTACAGCCAACACCTTGTCAATTTCCACTAAGTGCTACTATATTACTACCACCAACAAACACTTCTACCACCACTATTTCTATGACAACTTCCACCATAAGCACTACTACTATCTCTCACAAGCACTCCTCACTGCCCCTACTACTGCTGCTGCTACTACTACTACCACCACTACTACTACTGCTATTACTACTACTACTACTACCACCACCACCACCACCAACATCCCCCCACCCCAAACCACAATCCCCGCTGCCAGTACCACCACTATTACCACTATGAACACAAACACTACTACCACTATAAATTCTACCACTACTACCACCACCACCACTACTGCTACTAAAACCATTACTAGGACAAATGCTACCACCACCACTGCAATCACTACCACAGCCACAACTACAACCAACATCAATATGTCTTTAAATCTGTATTGTTTACTAATTTTCCAAAAATTTTTGTTTCTGAGGTTGGTTGGTTTGTTTGTTTGTTTGTTTGTTTCTTTGACTATTTTTGTCAATAATATTAATTTTTTAATAACAATAAAAATAACAACAATAATAATAATCTATTTATTATTCATTTTTCAAAACCAATAATTCAGAAATGAAACCAGAGAAGATTCTAGAAAAACATTTCAGATATTTTAAAAAAACATCCAGAATAATTTATTTCTGGAATCTTTGTTTAAAATTTATTTGTTATTGTAGTAACAAGGAGGGTGTGTGTGTGTGTGTGTGCGCTTGTGTGTGTGTGTGTGTGTGTGTCCACATACTTGCATGTGTATGTATGTATATATAAATCCACACGCACACATATACATGTAGCTCAGAAGTTTGCTTTGCAGCTGCAAAGTGCTGATTCATTCTCATTGGGTGGCACATGGACAGGTCACTTCTACTGTGGCCTGGGTTGACAATAACTTGTGAGTAAAATTGGTAACAAACCTATTGCACACACATACACACATCGTTGTCACATTGTAACGTACTACAAAACATATCTATACATCTGTTTCACACACACACACACAAGTATATATATATATATATATATATATATATATATACACATACACACACAAGTATATATATATATATACACACACACATACAGGGTGTGTAAGATATTTGAGGATAGATTTATGTTTATAAAAAAAACAGATATGTAATATCAAAAAATGCTATTTTTTTTTCTATATTGTTATTCAATAAAGTCACCTTCAGCTTCAACAACTGCTTCTATATGAGATCTAAATCATCCATATACTCGAATCAAGAGACCCTGGTTCATTTTGGACATTACTCTGACTATAGCAGCTTTCAAAGAATCTTTGGTGTTATGGGCATGTTCATTGACCTCTCTCTCAACAATGCTCCACATATAATAGTCCAATAGATTGAGATCTGGGGAATTAGGAGGTCAAATGTTAGGGGCTATGTGAGCATGAAAATTTTCAGCCATCCATTCCTGTGTTACTAGAGCCATATGTGATAGTGCAGGGTCTTACTGAAACACATATGACCTTTCATTGCATGCACGGTCTATCCAGGGCTTTACAATTATTTCCAGGACCTCAATGTAGGCAGCAGAGTTAACTCTAAGGCCTTGTGAAAAGAAGTAAGGAGGCATCACATGTCCTTCATTGCTGACAACTCCTAAAACTATGACAGTTGCAGGAAATTTTGTATGCATAACACTTGCAACTTCAGAAGGTTCTGCACATATCCATCAGTCATTTCTTCTGTTAACTTTTTGATCTTGGTTGAAGTTTTTCTTGTTTAAGAAAAACCAAATCAAATCTTCTGCTGGATTTTCAGTTTATTTAAGAACCTTTTAGATCTGATGTAGTGATTTTCTTCTGCTTTTTTCGGACAAATTGACCTTTCCTCATCATATAAGATTTATATCTGATGTCTTCATGGACAACATTTCTGACTGCTCATTCTGACACATGGAGATCTTTTGCAATTGACCTCATGGACTTTATGGAATTGTAATCAATGGCCTATTGAACTTGGTGGTTAAATTCAGGTGTTCTGATGATTTCAGTGTTTGTCCCCACCCCTACCATCGCTTGACAACCGATGTTGGTGTATTTACATCCCCATAAAGTAAAAAGATACAGTCACGTACGCACACATGAGACAATGCTGCACAGTTACATTTCCACCGATTCCACTAACAATATAAAGGCCATCTTGAGTCTATGATACAAGAGACATACTAGATAACACCAAGCTGCCATGCAGTAGGATCCAACCTGGAACCATACATTCTTTACCAAAGTTCCTTACCACATAGCCATACCTGATAGAAGCAATTAACTAGGAGTTTCTGATCAACTATGCAGCACTGACAAGTAACAAGGATGGATTAATATAAATAGCATCACAAAGCAAAACGGCATTATTTCTGATTATAGGAGAGAGAGAAAGAGAGAGAGAGAGAGAGGGGGGGGAGATAGAGAG
>NC_068994.1:32869724-32870643 GCF_001194135.2 Octopus bimaculoides
GGGGAGATAGAGAGAGAGAGAGAGAGAGGAAAACAGTAAATAAGGATTAATTCAAGAAATGCAAATTGAAATCAGAGAATTTCCTAGTATTTTGCAATTCTAAGTTTCGTTTGTCCATTTGTAAAAACCATCACTTTCTATATAAAGTCATTGACAGAATTAAACAAGACAGGCAGAGCGTGATTATGTCAGCTAAGACAAATATGTCTGCTATGTTGTATACACACACACACACACACACACACACGCACATCTTTCAGCCGTTTCAGTCATTGTGGCCATGCTGGGGCACTGCCTTGAAGAAGTTTTAGTCAAATGAATCAAACCCAGTACTCATATTTTTTAAGCCTGGTACTTATTTTATCAGTCTGTTTTGCTGAACTGCCAGGTTACGGGGACGTAACCACACCAACACCAGTTGTCAAGTAGTAGCAGGGGACAAACACAGACGCAAAGACATACACACATATGCTGTACACTTCTTGGTCAGCCTGAGGCTATAGTGTAAGACACTTGCCCAAGGTACCACAAAGTGGAACTGAACCCAGAACCAGGTACTCGGGAAGCAATCTTCTTACCACACAGTCATGCTTGCAGCTATACATACACATACATATATTCTTTTATTCTTTTACTTGTTTCAGTCATTTGACTGTGGCCATGCTGGAGCACTGTTTAGAAAGGCTTTTAGTCGAACAAATCAACCCCAAAACTTACTTTTTTTAAGCCCAGAACCTATTTTATTAGTCTCTTTGCCAAACTGCTAAGTCACAGGGACGTAAACACACCAGCACTAATTGTCAAGTGGTGGTGGGGGTATAAACACAGACACAAAGACACACAAAAATAAATATATACATATACAGGTACAGAAGTGGCTGTGTGGTAAGTAGCTTGCTTACCAACCACATGATTCTGG
>NC_068994.1:32870760-32884799 GCF_001194135.2 Octopus bimaculoides
TATATATATATATATATATATATATGCATGTATGTGTGTGTGTGTGTCTAAGTGTCTGTGTTTGTCCTCCCAACATCACTTGACAACTGATGCTAGTGTGTTTACACCCCCATAACTTACCTGTTCGGCAAAAGAGATCAATAGAATAAGTACTAGGCTTACAAAGAATAAGTCCTGGGGTCGGTTTGCTAGACTAAAGGTAGTGCTCCAGCTTGGCCGCAGTCAAATGACTGAAACAAATAAAAGAATATATGATGGGCTTCTTTCAGTTTCCATCTACCAAATCCACTCACAAGGCTTTGGTCGACCCTAGGCTATAGTTAAAGACACTTGTCCAAGGTGCCATGCGGTGGGACTGAACCCAGAACTATGTGGTTGGAAAGTGAGCTTCTTACTGCACAGCCACGTCTACGTCTATGTATATTTATCTCTTATATTTTACTTGTTTCAGTCAGTGGATTGTTGCCATGCTGGGGCACCGTCTTGAAGGATTTTAGTCAAAAAAACTGACCCCCAATACTTATGTTCAAATAAATCTAGTATTTATCTGTTTTTCCAATTGGTCTTTTTTCCCCAAATCACTAAGTTACAAGGACATAATCAAACCAACACCGGTTGGCAGTATTGGTAGGAGGACACACACACACACGCGCGCATAAATAGTGAACTTCTACACAGTTTCCATGTATGGAATTCACTCACAAGGTTTTTAGTTGTCTTGAGGTTTAAAGTGGAAAAAGCTTACCCATGGTACCTTACAGTGGGACTGAACCTAAAGCCACATGGTTGCAAAGAGAGCTTCTTAACCACACAGCCATGTCTACCATACTTTTAAGAATACTGTATGAACTGGGGTTCCCATTGATGGGTCATTAGTATGACATTGTAGCTACTTAATTTCAAGTCTATACATAAAATTGAATTACTAACGACAATGAAGAAAAGTTCATATTTTTAACCTTATAATGTGATTGTCATTAGAAGCCAAAATTTGGATGATGATGACAATGATGGCGCTGAGAATGACAATGGTGGTAATGAATATGATGCTGATGATGGTGATGATGATGATAACTGAGGTGATAACAACCATGATGGTGATGGCAAAAGTTTTGTGATAGTGATGGTTATGATGATGATGGTGATGATGACGACGACAATGATGACAAAGACAACAAACAGTGATGATGGTTATGATGATGATGATGATGATGATGATGGAGATGAAGTTGGTGACAGCAATGATGATGATGATGATGATGGTGATAATAGCCATAATGGTGATGACGAAAGTTTTGTGATGATGATGATGACATTGATGACAAAGACAACAAACAGTGATGATGGTTATGATGACAATGATGGGGATGGAATTGGTGATAATGATGATGATGATGGTGGTGATAACAGCCGTAATGGTGATGATGAAGATTTTGTGATGATGATGAAGTTGGTGACGATGATGAAGTTGGTGATGACAAATGGAGTTGGTGATGACGATGGAGTTGGTGATGACGATGGAGTTGGCGATGAGGATGGAGTTGGCGATGACAGTGGAATTGCCAATGACAATGGAGTTGGTGATGACGATGGAGTTGGTGATGACGATGGAGTTAGTGATGACAATGGAGTTGGTGATGACGATGGAGTTGGTGACAATGATGGAGTCAGTTGTGTCACTGCTGCTGCTGCTGATGATGATGAGGGGGAGGAGGAGGAGGAGGAGAAGGACAATAATGAGGGTGATGTGTGGTGCCAAGTTTACCAGCTGTAGGCCACTCAAGCTTGTGTAGCTTTCTGTAGTTTGCCAGGATGACTAAAAGTATCCTCTGTTTGTGTGTGTGTGTGTGGGTGTGAGATATATATATATATATAGAGAGAGAGAGAGAGAAAGAGAGAGATAAAGAGAGAGAGTGAGAGATTGAGAGAGAGTGAGAGATTGAGGGAGTGAGAGAGAGAATGTGTGTGTATGTGTGTATGCTGTCCCCCCCCCCACCTCCACTTCTATCCTCCAGCCCTCCACCTAACCATGGTATGTTCAGATGCTGGTTTGATTAATGGCTCCCTTGGTTGCTTCAGTTGAGTTCCTGCGTTGGTGTCTAAGAAACTACTGAAGCTAAAATCTAAAATGTCTAAACATTATTTTATTAATGATTACTAACCAATAAATAAAGCAATAAATATTAGAAAATAATTTATTTTATCCATTTTTCTACAAAAAATAAAAAAAATCTTATTTTCTTAGCAATTTATTTGGATATTAAGAATGTAGCTCAGCTGCATTCAACACATCTTGGGTACTTTCTGGAACAATTAAATCGACATTAAACATTTTAATATTGTTTTTGGTTTATATTTTAAATGCAAGAACAGCGGCACCCGTGATGCTTTTTTTGGTGACTCTATGACTGATGGGTGAAGGCACGTGGCCCAGTGGTGAGGCTGTTGCACTTACGATCACAAGATTGCAGGTTCAATTCCCAGATCAGCAATGCATTGTATTCTTGAGCAAAACATTTCATTCCAGATAGCTCCAGTCATCTCAGCTGTAAATGAGTGACTCTATGAGGAATCGGCATTCTGTTCAAGGGAAAATATTGTGATTTTTATCACTTGTATGCCATGGGGACTGAGTAACTGGCCCCATAAGTCCTGAGACTCAAAATAGTAATGTCCAGGATGAAGAGAGTTATAGACTAAAGAGAGACAGGAAAGAAGTTATTTTCAGACCAGAGTCTTGGACTATAACGGTTCTGCTGCTTAGATTATTTTCTTTTTTCTTTTTTTTTTTTTCCAGCTTTACACATTTTATTGACTCTAAAATGATGAAAGGTGAAGCTGACCTCAGCTGAATTTGAACTCAAAGTTCACAGAATCAACACTCTAATGACCCTGCCAATTCACCACTCATATCTTATCCGACCCATCCTGATGTCAAATTTTTGTCTACCAAATTTACCTCTCAAGGTTTTGAATGATTTAAGGATATAGTAAAAGACTTGCTTAAGGTGTCAGGCTGTTGGACTGAACACAAAACCATGTCTCTCAGAAGCAAACTTCTTAAGTACACAGCAGTCATACTCACATCCCCTAATGTTATGTTCCCCATACTGTGTATGTATTTCAGATTAGATTTTTAATGCCAACCATATCAAATACATTAACACTAACTTAACTATTGTTTTCTCATGCAGATAGCATTACTGAGTAATTAACTTCAGTGATCTATCGTGTAAAATAAGTTGCACTAATTCATATTTGATTTTAATTGGAAAACAGGGGTTGTGACTTAAAGATAGGGAAAAACTAACATTAAGAAGGGGAAAAATTTCGTACCAAGATTTAACACAAAATTCAGGATGTAACAAGTAAATCTGGTGTATATGTCATTGTCGTCGTCATCATCTTCATTTAACTTCTGTTGTCCATGCTGGCATGGATTGGATGGTTTCACCAGAGCTGACAAGCTGGGGAGCTGCACCAGACTCCAGTCTGATTTGGCATGGTTTCTATAGCTGGATGCCCTTCCTAATGCTAACGACTTTACAGAGGGTGCTTTTATGTGGCACTACATGGGTGCTTTTATGTGACACTGCACGGACATATTTACATGGTATTGCACAGGCACTTTTATGTGACAATGCACAGGTGCGTTTACATGGCAGGTGTATAATCTAGTGGCTAGAGTGTAGCACTCATGATTGAAAGATTGCGGTTTCGATTCCTGGACCAGGCAATGCACTGTGTCCTTGAGCACAACACTTCATTTCACATTGCTTCAGTCCCCTCAGCTGTAAATGAGAAACCCTGTGATGGACTGGCATTCTGTTGTGGGGGAATTTTGGCCCACCCACCTTGCCATTGGGGTGGCATCATTTGTTAGGTGCAACAATGTGAAGAAGCGCATTGTGATCAGCGTACAACAGGTGATAGTGTGGTCAATACAGTAGTGTGTGTGTGTGTGTGTGAGTTAATTGTACAGAAGTAAATATAATATTTTTTGAAAATTATGCTAATTGTTTTTGCCTAGACCTACTTATTAATTCTCTCTTCACTATTTCAGCAAATATGATGAATGAAGTCTATGGTGTATTAAGGAGGACTGAAACATGTCTGGGATTGTCTCCCTTATTTGTTAAAAGGATTGAAACAATAATAATGGCTTCAAATTTTGGCACAAGACCAGCAGTTTCATTGGAAGTGGATGGGTTGATTATATTGCCCTCATTGCTCAACTGATACTTATTTTATCAGCCCTAAAAGGATAAAAGGCAAAGTTGATTTCAGCAAAATTTATGTTCTGAGATGGACGAAATGCCACTTAGCATTGTGCCTGGCATGCTACCAAATCTGCCAGTTTGTCGCCTTAATAATGATAATAATCAATGAACTAATGTTGCCTTTTCCTCAACACATAAATCTAATCAGTTTCTCAATACTCTATTAAAAATGTTAATAACTTAATATCACCATATGATAGAAGACTTTAACTGTACTGAATCATGGAGAGAGTAAAAGGAAATAAGTTTAAGGGAAAAGAAAAAAGCAACATGAATTACAGACATAAAGAAAATTAATTACATGCAAAGCAAAATATAAAAGAAATATGTTTACAGATAGTTACTGAGCAACAAAATTCCTTGAGATATTGATTCTTAGTTTTTTCTTAATATTTAGTATAATGTAGTCCAGTATAAGCAACCATAAATGATTGCTTGTATCACCATCCATTGCTTAATGTCCACTTTTCCATGCTTGCATGGGTTGGACAGAATTTATTGAAGCTGATTTTCTGTGGTTAGGTGCCCTTCCTATCACCAACCCTTACCCGTTTTCAAGTACAGTAATATTTACCTGTGACCAGACATGTTTACCCAGACTATTGAAAATGAGTGACATTCATTTATAATGATCAAGTGAGACACAAATATACACTCATAATTACACATACACATGTACCCATATATATATATATATATCATCATCATCATCATCATTGTTTAATGTCTGTTTTCCATGCTAGCATGGGTTGAACAGTTTGACTGGGGTCTGGGAAGCCAGGAAGCTGCACCAGGCTCTAGTCTTATCTGGCAGTGTTTCTACAGCTGGATGCCCTTCCTAACGCCAACCAATATAATCAACCCACCCACTTCCTCTGAAATTACTGGTCTAGTACCAAAATTTGAAGCCATTATTAGTGTTTCAATCCTTTTTAACAAATAAGGGAGACAATCCCAGACATGTTTCAGTCCTCCTTGATACACCATAGACTTCATTCATCATATTTGCCAAAATAGTGAAACGAGAATTATAGTAATTATCCTTGGATGGAATTTATAAATATTTAATGCATTGCTACGTGTGCTTCCACAAATCATATGTCTCTTAAGATCATAATCCGTATTCCTGGGATGATTACAGTGTAGTCCTTAGTATTTGTAGGCATTGGGTAGATCATCTTCATGGATTCATTTCTTCAGACAAAGAAATTAGACTGTAGCTGACATAATGGAATAGGAGCTTTATTTGCATTTTCAAACATTTCCCGTGAACAAATCTTAAAAATATATTATATATACATGGGTATATTTGGCATTAGGAAAGGCATCTAGCCATAGAAACCATTCTTTAACAGAGAAATGGAGCCTGGGCATCTCTTCAGCTGGTCAGCCCCTATCAAACCATCCAACCCATGCCAGCATGGAGAACAACCATTAAAATATGATAGTATATATGTATATACAAATTCGACCTATATGATGTTCTGTTTATGGAAATCTGGGTTCTTTTGTCAGAAACAATTGTTTTTGGAATATGAAATAAAAGGATAATCCATTTCAACATCTGATCTGCTTCATTTCATTTATTTGATGAAATTTATTGAACTTTGTTTAGAGTTTCACATTACCGTTTGTCAGACATTTGTGATATATACATTTTATCTTTTATTTGTTTCAGTCACTAGACTGTGGCCATGGTCTTTTTTAAAATCTGGTACTTATTGTATTGGTCTTTTTTTTTTTGCCAAAGTGCTAAGTTACAGAGACGTAAACAAACCAACACCAATTATCAATTGGTGGGCAGGTAAGAAACATAAATGTAAAAACACTCACTCACTGAGTTTCTGTCTAACGAATTCACTCACAAGGATTTGATTGGTCCGAGGCTATAGTAGAAGACACTTGCCCAAAGTGCCACATGGTAGGACTGAACATGAAACCACATGTAATACGATGCATGGTGACTATTTCAATAGAGTTTATGCTAAAACTTAAATAAATAAATAATTTTTTTATTAAGCGTAACTAGTATGGGAACTTTTGGATACCATCTCGTACCTGGGCATGGCTCAGTAGTTAGAGTGTCAGGCTCACAATCATGAGGTAGTGAGTTCAATTCCTGGACTGGGCTGCATGTTGTGTTCTTGAGCAAGACACTTAATTTCACATTGCTCCAGTTCACTCAGCTGTAGAAATGAGTTGCAATGTCACTGGTACCAAGCTGTATCGGCCTTTGCCTTTCCCTTGGATAACATCGATGGCATGGAGTGGGGAGGCTGGTATGCATTGGCAACTGCTGGTCTTCCATAAACAACCTTGCCCAGATTTGTGCCTCGGTGGGTAACTTTCTAGGTGAAATCCCATGGACACTCTTGACTGAAGCGGGTTTTTATCTTGTAGTTGGACACTAAAACTAATTGAAACTAACAACACACAAGCACACAAGTATTAAACAAAAAGACATTAATGTAGTATAATTTAGAATAAAATTACAAAATTGACTTCAATAAACTCTGTCCAACCCATGCAAGTACGGAAAAGTGGACAGAGTACGGACAATAAAATAATGATGATGATAACATTTAACATTTATACTACCAACATCACCATTATCACCTCCTCTCCAACCTCCACCACTATGAATAACAACAACAACAACAACTAGACAATCTAGCAAGAGAGCCACTACATCACTACATGGTGACTCAATATGCACAAGAAATAGCAGCCAAATCTACCTCAAATTGAACTTTTACCATCTTCAATAAAATCAAAATGGCAAATGGATAATGGATAATGAAGTTTTAGAATCCCTTCCTCCACACATGATGATGGAAGTGGTGGTGATAACGGTGAATGTAGTTGTAATGATGGTGGTAGTAGGATGGTGATAATGACAATGATGATGACAGTGATGATGATGATAACGATGATCATGGCGGTGGTCGTGGTGGTCGCGGTGGTAATGGTCCACTAAAATAGACTAAAATAGCAGGATGGTCACTGCTGGAATGTCTTCCATTAGAGGTCTGTTCTCTCAACATTGCTCAGTGTTTTAAACAACATCCACATATGCAAACATCTTCGCTACAAACAAACGCATGTTTCATTAACACTAAGGTTTAGAGGAAAAAAATTGGTAACACCTCTGCTACCAATAACACCACCACCACCACCACCACCACCACTACTACTTACAGCAACAACTTTTTCATTACAACAATAACAACAATAAATACAACTCAGAAAAACAAAAAAAATAAACGACAACAAAAAAAACAAACAAACAAAGAGATGTAAACAGAAATATATAAACACACACATGTATACATAAAACATAAGACCAATATTTCTACATCTTAATTTTTTTTTTTTGGCTTCCTTGGAGCTGTGTAACTTCACGAAGGAAAATAACTTGGGAATAAAAAAAAAAAAAATTACATTAATAAGTAAAATGATGATGATGATAATGATGATACTAGTGATGATAGTGGTGGTGGTGGTGGAGTGGATGATGGTGTGGTGGTGGTGGTGGATGGTGTGGTGGGGTGGGGATGATGATGGTGTTGGTGGTGAGGATGATGGTGTTGGTGGTGAGGATGATGGTGTTGGTGGTGAGGATGGTAGAGGTGGTGGTGGTGGTGGTGATGATTATTATGGTAATGATGATGATGATAACGATGATGGTAATGATGATGACGGTAACGATGATGATGGTGATGATGATGATGGCAGTGGTGATGGCGTGTGATAATGGTGGTGAAGGTGATGATGACGGTGGAGGTGATGATGATGATGATAATTATGATGATAGTGGTAACGGTGGTGATGCTGATCAAGATAATATCAATGATGTTGTTGTTCACGATAATGGTGATGATAATGAAGATGAAGGCAGTAGTGGTAGTGATGGTGATGATGATGATGATGATGATGATGAAAATGATGGAGAAGGTGATTAATGACAATGATGATGATGGTAAGACTATTTGGTGATAAATGTAATGCATAAATTCAATTATTTCACTCTTTAACCTTTTCCAGCCTATCACATGTGGCCATGCTGGAGCACTGCCATTGCATAGATATAGATATAACAACTCCTCCGTACAACAAAGAAACCGTCCAATATTTCACCAAACATCATTGTCATCATCATCATCATCATCATCATCATCATCATCATCACCATCATCATCATCATCATCTAGTCACTGTCACCACCATCACCCCCACCTCAACCTTCAGCATCACTGCTACCAGCACCATCACCATCACCATCACCACTAGCACCGCCATCTTTACCATCAATGCTTTCACCATTGCAAATATGTACCACTACGACCACCATCCTCCTCATCATCATCATCTATATTACCAACATAACCATCACCATCATCATCATTGTATCAACATAATCATCAGCATCATTACATCGATATCATCATCATCGTCATTGTAGCAATATCATCATCATCACCATTGTAACTACTGCCATCATCACCATCACTATCGCTATCGTATTGTCATCAGTGACATCATCACAGTCATCATCATTGTCCTCGCTGCAAAAAAAAAAAAACACCGGACACAAAAATAAAACAAAAAGAAAGAACAAAAAAGACACACAAAAACAAAACGACATATGTAAAAAAAAACCCAAACATGTCCCATGGTAAATCTACCAACCGAATTATTAGCAAAGAGGAATACAGAGGTAAATATGAAAAACAAAAAAAAAAAAAAAAAAAAAAAAAACAACAAAAAACAAACCAACCAACAAAATATAAATAACAAAAGAAACAATAATAATAATAATTAACAATAACAATAAAAATAAACTAAAATAAGTAAACACACGTATGTATGTATGTGTGTGTCTGTGTGTGTATGTATATATGTGTACAAACACACACCACACACACATACAACATACACACACATACAACACATACACACATACAACACACACACACACACACACACACAAAATAAATGTGTATATATTAGAAAAATGAAATTGAAGACTACAAAATATACATATGTGCAAAAACTAATATATTTTGGCTTTTATGCTCACAAAAATCAATAACATTTATTTTCTTCTGGCTTAAAAAATACAAATACGCATATAAATATATATAAATATATATATGAATATGTAAGTATACATACACACATGTGTGTATGTGTGCTTATGTGTATGAGCGTGTGTGTGTTTATATGGTTTCTATATATGCTTATGTGTGTGTGTTTTGTTAATAAAATGAATTACAATACATGAACGAAGGGAAAAAAAATTAAGAACAACAACGAATGGAAAAAGAAAAGAAATAAATATAAAATATAAACACATATAGACACAGAAAAAAAATATATGGATAAGTAAAACTGAAAAATAGATTAATAATAATAATCTGACAGCGACAAGAACAACAAGAACATAGACATAATAAAGATGAAGGAAAAAGAAAGGAAAAAGAATATAGTTTGGTATATATGAAAGCGAGTGAGTGACAGTGGGAGGTATAGGGAAAGAGAGACTGAGAGAGAGAGAGGGAGGGAGGAACGGAAGAAGAGAGTATGAAAGTATACAGAGAAAAAAAGGAGTTAATGATACATGTATATGTATATAAACACACACACACACATATATATGTATATATACACACATACAAACAAACACATACACACACACAAATGTATATGTAAGTACCAAAGAAATATAGTGTGTAAAGTTCTAAAAGGCAAAAATATGCATGTGTTAAAATGCACACTTATATATTATGCTTGTTTATGGGTGTGTGTGTGTATATATATATATATATATATATATATATATATATATATATACACATACATATGCATAATACATTTGTTTACATATACACATATATATATATATACATACATATATATACACACATATATACACATGCATATATGTATATACACATGTGTATACATATATATACATATATATACGTACATATCTACATCTACTATATACATATATATATCTACATACATACACATATCTACATACATACACAAACAGATACACACACACACACATATATATATACACACACACATATATATCCACACACATATACACACATATATATTGATGATTATTTGTGTGTGAGGAAAGTGCCAAAGAAAACAGTGAAAGGGGAGGAAAAATAATAGAAAATGTAAAAAAAAAAATTTTTTTAAAGGAAATAAAAGAAAACAAAAGAGAAACAAAACAAAACAAAACAGCAGGATAAAATAATGGAAAAAAAAATAATAATAATTCATTTTGTCTTGCATATTCATAAGATTCAAAAAAAAAAAAACATTTTATTTTCTTCTGACTTGAATTTCGTAAAGACAAAAAACAAAAAGAAACAATAATCTAAATAATAATAATAATAATAATAATAATGATAATGATAATAATAATAATAATCAGGATAATAACAGTAATAATATTGTGTGTGGAGGAAGGTAGGGGGGGCTACATAACATAGATGTAAGCTGAAAGAAAATTACAACCCCTCGAAAATATATGAAGAAAATTGTTGGAGCCATTTTGGTGAAGGGTATATTTATAAATTCATGTGTAAACTGGAGAGAAAAGAAGCACAAAAACAAAAACAAAAACGAAACAATAATAATAATGTACATTGGAATCAATATAAATGTAAGTATAACATCTGAGTGTATATATATATATATATATACATATATATGCATGTATCCATGTATACTCATTCACAAACATGTATATATATATATATATATACGCATATGTATGCTCGAATATCAATCAAGCTCTCTCTTATTCTTTGCATCCGCTGGCACATACATATGCATAATTATGCACTAAGCTACATGCACACATATATACATGCATACATACATACATAGAATTATTACTAAGACATACACAAATTTGAAAATATTCATGTTATTATGCTCTTTTTGTTTTTAACTATTTTTTCATATTTGCCCGTTTGTATGTGTGTATATGTGCTCATATATATATATATATATATATATAGGCACATACACACACATACGGACAGGCAAATATGCTTATATATATATATAAATACATATAGGTATATATCCCCCCCCACACACACACACAAGTGAATGGACAAACAAAAGTGTCACTTCCATAGCTGAAAACAACATGACCTGAGATGACCAAAAGAGGCCTAACATCTAAAAGCCATTTTCACTTTATCTCAAACCCATTTACTCTGTATACAATATCTAATGAGATGAACCCATCCACACACCTACAAATCTTTAAGTCATATGGATCTGAGTCACACTTAACAAATAACATACACGCACACACACACACATATATATATATATTATTATCAGTTATCAATATGTGTTGTGTTCTTGAGCAAAACACTTTATTCTACATTGCGCCAGTTCACTCATCTGTAGAAATGAGTTGCAACATCACTGATGCCAAGCTGTATTGGCCTTTGCCTTTCCCCTGGATAGCATCGGTGGTGAGAAGAGAAGAGACAGGTATGCATGAGCAATTGCTGGTCTTCCATAAAAAAACTTTGCTTGGACTTGTGCCTTGAAGGGCAACTTTCTTGATGCAATCCCATGGTCATTCATGTCCAAAGGGCATCTTTACCCATTATCCTTTTCCTTTTATCAGTTATCCATAGACAAAACTATAACATTGTTCCTGTCATAATTTCTTCTGCACAAAATAGTATCAGCCGATTGCAAGTTCTCATTGAGCAGTTATTATTTCACAGATTTCCTTCACTTAAATGCATTGTCTACATTAAAACTGGTGGACACTTCCTACCTTTAACTCTACTGGAGATGGACCAATATTTAATGCAAACATGGAGGAAAAACAAATGTAAAATGTTATTCATGATATTTGTAATATTGGTAGTGTTGAAAAGAATGCCTCATGGTAACTGTTCCCACTCCCTGTGATCAGAGTTCAAATCCTGCCAAGATGAACTTTGCTTTTTATCCTGTTGGGGTTGATAAAAAAGTAAAAAATCAAGGGTAATGGATTAGTGGAACTGTAGGAATGTCAGACAGATGCCTTGTGGTATTTGTTTTGGCTCTTTACAGATTGAGTTCAAATCTCACCATGGCCAAGTTGAGTGGTAGATTTCATTGATCATGTAGTGCAATATTACAAACTTGGTAACTTGGGTACCTTTAGTAAAGTTCACTCTGTTGCAAGCATTTGGACCAGATCTCTGGTTTGAGAATACTTTACTCCCTCTCTCCCTCTCATCACTCTCTGAGGCCTTGTAAAAGAGTCATGGCCACAACCTGTACTCCTGACTAAAAGGTGTTACAAAAAAATAAAGAGTTTGCTAATGTTTGGAAGATAGCAAGCAGGCAGAATCTTTAGCACATTGGGGGAAAACAGTATCATTTCTTCTGATTCTTTACATTTTGAGTTCAAATTTCACTGAGATCAACTTTGCCTTTCATCCCTTCAGGGGTCATTGATAAAGTAAAATACAAGTACTGGGGTCAGTGTAATCAATTTGCATCCTCCCTTCAAAATCCCTGGCCTTGAACCCAGCAACAGACTGGCATCCTGTTGAAGGGGAATGTCATGGTATCATTCACTCATGTGCCATGGAAACTGGATCTGAGCCTTTACAAGTCCAGAGGACTCAAGAAAAATAAAGAAAAAAAAGTTAAAAGAATCAGTTATGTTGGTCTTTAGAGTATTGGTACTTATATTGGTAAATGTTGAGAGCAATCTTTCTCTGATGGTGAAGAATGTGATTTGCTAAAAGCTTAGCAAATTCTAAGAAACAGAGTAAAATTGTTGTCCTGAGTAAATATGGCAACTTGACAATTATAGAACAATGTCTCACCATAGACTTTTGGAGAATTCTTTGACATATTCATGGTTCTGTCTGATTTGTCTCTGCAGATTAGTCTATTTTGATTGGTTTGTTAGTCAAACATACCATGTACTGTCAGTAATGTCTATGGTTATGTATGTATATCAATGAACACTCACAGACGGATATATATGTAATGGTAGATACACACAGACATGCGTACATATACAGAGATTTACAAATAGATAGACAGACAAATGAATGAACTGATGTATATAAGGATTAATAGATAAATGGATGGATGGATGGATAAACTGATAGATAGGTGGATAAATGGATGGATAAACTAATAGATAAGTGGATAGATAGATAGATGGACGGCTGGATGAACAGAAAGATGAATGAGATGGATGGATAAACAGACAGAGAGATGGATGGAAGGATAAGCACATAGATGGATGAGATGGATGGACAAACAGAGAGATGGATGGATAAACAGACAGATTGATGGATATACAGATAAATAGATGGACAAATAAATGGACAGGTAGTCAGATAAATAGTTAGATAATGAGATAGAGTGACAGATAAATGGATAGGTATCTTTTATCTTTTAACTAGTTTCTGTCATTAGGCTGTGGCCATGCTGGGGCACATAACCTTAAAGAATTTTTAGTTGAATGAATTGATCCCAGTATTTATTTTTCATTAAGCCTGATATTTATTCTATCAGTCTCATTTGTTGAACCACTACACTAAAGGGACGTATACACACCAACACCAGTTGGTAAACGGAGGTGCAGGACACACTCACACACACACACACACATAGAGATAGACAGACAGACGTACATATATGAATACATATATATATATATATATATATATATATATATATATATATATA
>NC_068994.1:32886666-32888906 GCF_001194135.2 Octopus bimaculoides
TATATATGTATATATATATACACACACACATACATACTGGAGAGAAAGAGAGTCAGAGACAGTGAGTGAAAGAAAGGAAAAAAGCAATGAGGCAGGCAGACAGGCAAGCAGTCACTCATGCACAAGTCGCAGCATGTAGCGGGTGGATATGGACAGGTAAATAGAAGCTGTACGTTATCTTGCCAAAACTTTAAACAGTTGTTGACAGAGCCGTATTTTCTGGTGCCTTCAACTGCTACAACTGCACGCACTCCGTGCATAGGCTTATTGCTATGCACATGCAAATCATTGCATGAACTAGAATGAACACGCACGCTGTCCACGTATGCATGCATGCATGTATGTATGTATGTATGTAAGTCTTTGTATATAAGCTTATATATATATGTGTGTGAGTGTATGTATATATGTATATATATATATATATATATGTATGTATTTGTATATATATATATATATATATATATATATATATATATATATACACACACACATACATATATAACATTGGCCATGTGACTATGGGATGTATGTGTGTGTGTGTGTGTGTGTGTGCATGATCAGAAACTGTTGGAAGAGAAGTGAAACAGAAGAATTTTTAGGGTCAGCTCAGCAGGGGAAATGGGAGGCAGAGTGTGGAGGTGGCGGCAGGGGGGGGAAGAGAGTGAAATGCAGTTAAAGTGAGAATACAAGATGGAGGAAAGATAGAGAGAGGAAGGTAAAGAAGAAGAAGAGAGAAAGGAGAAAGAGAGAGAAGGTGAAGAAGAAGAAGAAGAGAAAGTAAGGAGAGATATTGGAAGAGAAAGAGTAATAAGCAAAGACACATACATAGATAAATGTAAATTTGTAAATTATGTGTGTGTGTGTGTGATTATATGTATACTTATGTATGTGGATATGTATATATATGTGTGTGTGAGTATGTATATATGTATACATACACACACACACGTGTGTGTATGTATGTATAAGAAAGTACTCAATACCCAAAGAAATAAGGATGGTGCAATAAGAATCCTTGTTCCTCGTTTTAATATACATTGTATCCATACACACACACACACACATATATATGTATATATATATCAATAGATAAATAGATACATACATACATAGATAATCATATGTATGTACATGTCTATGCATATAAATAATATATACATATGCGTATATACATATATATTTGTATATCAGTGTGTGTGTGTGTGTGTGTGTGTGTGTATATATAAATGTATATATATATACATATATATGATGATATATATATACATATATATATATACATATATCTGTATATATATACATATATATATATACATATATCTGTATATATATATACATTTATATATATATATACATATATATATATACATATACATATATATATACATATATATATATATATACATATATATACATATATGTGTGTGTGTGTGTGTGCATGCGTGTGTGTGTGGAGATAGAGACAGGCAGACAGAGAAAGAGGAGGGGAAGAGAAACAAATAAATTTCATAAGTCAATTCAATTTATTTATCAAACAATGAATGTTTTTATGTTTCATGATATATAGGAATGTATTTATTGAAACTTGGAAATGTGTAATCCTTACTAATATTTCAAAACAAAATCATATATTTGAAATATTATATTTCCTTCCTTTAGTTGTGAATAAGTTCTTTCAGGCATGGAATGGTCTTTGAATCTACATATATTGCCAAATATCTCTGTATTTTGGATTATTTCAATTTATTCTTTCCATTCTTAAACTGGTTCCTGTCCGTAGGCTTGCAGTCATGCTCTGATGACACTACCATCTTCAAAGCTTTGGTTTTTAGTCAACCATATCAGTACGTCCTCCCCACAGGCCACACAGCTGCCCTGCACCCAGAATTTTTCTGGGACTCGTTTTTCTTTTCTTTTTTCTTTTGTCGGTGTTGTAAGGGACAGACGACAGGCAAGGTGGACATGGGTGTAAAAGGGATGTAAATTAGATGGGAACAACTAATACAAAATGTGTTCTTTCTTTCGTTTGGCAACCCCTTAACAAATTATACAGAGGAACTTTTGGCACTTAAATATATATATATATATATATATATACACACATATACACATTTATACACGGATATGTGTGTGTGTATATACATATCTGCATACGTATGCTTCTATACAAATATATATACATACATAAATACATAAACAGACATATATATATATATATATATATATATTCATATAAT
>NC_068994.1:32889221-32894221 GCF_001194135.2 Octopus bimaculoides
TATATATATATATATGTGTGTGTGTGTGTGTGTGTGTGTGTGTGTGTGTGTGTGTGGCTGTTCAGCAATAAATTGTCAACCCGCATATGACACCTAACTGTGAGAGAGTCCATCTCTCTCTCTCTCTCTCTCACACACACACACACATGTATGTGTATATTTATAAACACATATGTACACACACACACAAACGTACATATATATACATATACACATACAAAGACATACATATTATGTCTATACCTATAGAGATGAATTGTAAATAATTTATCAGTGTATATTTAATAAACATATATTTAATATATTTGATAAACATATATTTCATCTAAATGTGCAAATATCCCCCATGGTAACCCTTGTGGAATGAACTGCAGAACAACCTCACTAGTTTTGCCAGGTTATTGCCAGCTCATCAGGAGAATTGCTTTATTTATTCCAGAGAATGAGAATGAGAGAGAGAGAGAGAGAGAGAGAGAGAGAGAGAACAGAAAGAGTGACAGACAGACAGAAAAGCGAGAGGGGCAGAGAGAGAGAGAGACAGAAAAGAAAAAGAGAGAGATATGGAAAGAGAGAGAAGAGAGACAAATGGAAAGAGAGAGAGAGAGAGAGTAACTAACAATGGTTTATGAGAAATCTAATTATTAAGAGACAGTGATTTTGTTCGTTAGCAAATTAGTGTAGTTACTAGCATCTTTGGCATTTTTGTTAACATACTTCTGATGCTAAATACCATGGCTGTGTTTAAATTAATGTTCTAAAGACACAGGCTTATAGTTAAGAATCTCACTTTGGCACCACATGGTTTCAGGTTCAATCCCAATGTATGGCATCTTATGTAAGTCTTATCTGCTATAGCCCTAGGCTGACCCAGTGTTTAACTGGTACTTACTTTGTCGATCTCAGAAGGATGAAAGGCAAAGTCGACCTAGGCGGAATTTGAACACAGAACATAACGATGGATGAAATGCTAACGAGTCTGCCAGATTGTTACCTTTGCTTTGTCATAGATATTAAGCTGGAATAAGACAGAGAGCTGGCAGAATCATTGACATGTTGTAAAAATTGCTTAGTGGCATTTCATTCATCTTTATGTCCTGAGTTCAAATTCCGCTGAGGTTAACTTTGCTTTCCATCCTTTGAGGGTTAAAAAAATAAGTAGCAGTTAAGCACTGGGGGTCAATGTAATCGACTTACCACCCCCACCACCGAAATTGCTAACTTTGTACCAAAATTTGAAACCAATATTATCTGGTATCTGTAACATAAAATATCATGAAATTCTAATGGAAGGTTTTAAGAATATTTTAAAACAGCGATTTTGTATCATAGATCCACTAACAGTTTCAGGTGGGTTGGTATCACAAAAGGTTAAGTAGTTTAACAAAAACAGACACATTGGCTAACACATCATTTAATCTACCCATCTTTACTTTTTCATGATTGCATGGGTCAGAAGAAATTTGTTAAGGCAGATTTTTTGGTTACAGCTGGATACCTTTCCAGTTGCCAGCTCTCACATGTTTCGAGCAAGGTAATATTTCCTCCATGGAAGGCTAGAAGCAAACAACATGGCTTGTATGACCATGATGCTTGTTTACAACTATTGCATGATGTAATGTCAAGACAAGGGTACACACAAAAATGCACACGCATATATACATATATATACACACATATACATATATATATAGATACACACAGCCATATACATATACATACACACACATATACATGTATACACAAACACACACGTATATACACACACACACACACGTATACACACACACAATAAGTCTCTCGCAGCTATTGTCCACCAAATCCACCTGCAAAGCCAAGTCATGGCTCATCCAGAGCTCAGAAGCAAACACCAACCCAAATGTCATGCAGTGGGATTGAAACCTAGACCACATGATTGGGAAAGAAGTTACTCAACTACACAGCCATGTCAGCAACCATGTCAGTGAAAAAAAAAACAAAAGAAAAGAAAAAAAGACAAGTTGAAAACAACTGGAATGCTTCTGATCGTAGATCTGCTTGATCATAGTTAACCTGACACTAAATATAACAACAACAACAAAAAGTCATTAAGTCCATATAAGATTTGATCTCAGAATAAGGACGTTCAGAATGTGCTTCAGTAAATATTTAGCCTACATAGCTCAGTCAATAGAGCATCAGACTTTTAAAGCAGTATTTAAGCTAAGTCATCTGAGGGTCGTGAGTTCAAGTCCTTGTGCAAGTAAAAGAAGTATTTTTATAGGCCCAGGCATGGTTGTGTGGTAGGATGCTTGCTTCCCAATCATATGGTTCAGGGTTCAGTCCCACTGCATAGCACCTTGGGCAAGTGTCTTCTGCTACTGCGTTGTGAGTGGATTTGGTTGACGGAAACTGAAAGAAGCCTATTGTAAATGTGTCTCTGTTTGTCCCCCACCACCACTTGACAACTGGTGTTTAAGGTGGTGCTCCAGCATGGCTGCAGTCAAATGACTGAAACAAGTAAAAAAATATACTAATATGTGTGAGTGTCTTTGTGCCGGTGTTTGCCCCTATCACTGCTAGACGACTAGTGTTGGTTTGTTTATATCCCTGTATAGAATAAATACCAGGCTTAAAAAACAAGTACTGGTGTCGAATCATCCAACAAACATTTCTTGAAGGCTGTGCCCCAGCATGACCACAGTCAAATGACTGAAACAAGTAAAAGATAATCAATTCCTTTTATCTATAGATGTCTGTGACTTACAAAACACAAGACGCCCGTTCGATCTTTTTTGTTCTTTGTTTCATTTTGTTATTCCTCCACCCCCTTCTCTTTTTCCGATAAAGTACAATACATAATCGATACCCATTCAGTTCAACTAATTCTATAGCTCAATCAATTTATAGTAACTTCTGCTAATTGCATAGTAGATAATTGCATAATTTTTCAAAACACTGAACTCATTCAACATTCAATTTATGCAAAGTTGACATTGTAATTGTGATAGGAACAAATAACATCAGTTTTGTTTAATTGCATAATATTTCATAACAATAGGGTGGTGAGCTGACAGAAACGTTAGCACGCTGGGCGAAATGTTTAGTGGTATTTTGTCTGTTTTTACGCTTTGAGTTCAAATTCCGCTGAGGTCGACTTTGCCTTTCATCCTCTCAAGGGTCGATTAGATAAGTACTAGTTATGCACTGGGGTCAATGCAGTTGAATTTATCCCTTTGTCTGTCCTTGCTTGTTCCCTCTATGTTTACCCCCCTGTGAGCAATAAAGAAATAAATATTTCGTAACAATTTTGAGTAAACAATTGACAAACTAAGACTGTTTGTCATCTTTTCTGTCTGTGAGAAAACAGTACCATGATGCAGTTCACTCTGCCAGAAATTTGGAAACAACATCCTGTGCTGCTTTGCATTCACATCAGAAGTTCCAATACAAACATTTCAGAGTGTTTGGGTGTCAATCTGAGGACGGTGCAATCTGAGGACAAGTACCGAGAGGGACAAAAATTAAACATCCAGTTAACATCATGGTGTTTGGAGTGATCACTAGTAATGGCAACATTAAACCTCCATTCATATTCCCATACAGCAACAGACTCAACACGAAGCCTACATCAAATGTATTGGGTCAAGAGAGTGACTGCTGGAAAACACTATCTGGTTAGGAAGCAAACTTCATACCTATACAGCCATACCTTCATTTATAGCAAAAATTTGTAAAATGGTAATTCTGAATCAAGTGATGAATGGCCGTTATTTTATTGTTTTCATTAACATTAACCTCTGGTTAATCCAATTAAACTTTTCTTAACCTGCATGGCTCTCCTTGTTATGATTGACTAATTAAGTAATTAAGAGCGTTTCAAAGTCTTTGTCATGATGTATGAATCTAGTTAAGTAAACAAGAATTTGGTAAGATTGAGTAAAATAACAAATTAACTAATTTTTCTATTAGTTATTGAACTGACATTTAGAATATGAAATAACAATAAGTTCTGGATTGTTGTTGGCACTTCGTCACTTACGACGTCGAGGGTTCCAGTTGATCCGATCAACAGAACAGCCTGCTCATGAAATTAACATGCAAGTGGCTGAGCACTCCACAGACACGTGTACCCTTAACGTAGTTCTCGGGGATATTCAGCATGACACAGTGTGACAAGGCTGACCCTTTGAATTACAGGCACAACAGAAACAGGAAGTAAGAGTGAGAGAAAGTTGTGGTGAAAGAGTACAGCAGGGTTCGCCACCATCCCCTGTCGGAGCCTCGTAGAGCTTTAGGTGTTTTCGCTCAATAAACACTCACAACGCCCGGTCTGGGAATCGAAACCGCAATCCTATGACCGCGAGTCTGCTGCCTTAACCAGAGGGTCATTGCACCTCCAAGTTCTGGATATGGCTGTGTGATTAAGAAGCTTGCTTTGCAACCATGTGGTTTTAAGTTCAGTCCTACTGCACAGCAACTTAGGCTTCTACTATTGCTTTAAGCTGACCAATGCTTTGTGAGTGCATTTAGAAGGTGGAAACTGTGTGGAAGCCCATCTTATAAATGTGTGTGTATGTGTGTTTATGTGCACACTTGTGTTTGTTGTTTCCTCCCCACTCTTGGCAACTTGTGTTGGTTTGTTTATGTCCATGCAACTCATTGGTTCGGCAAAACAGGCCTATATAGAATAAATACAAAACTTAAAAATAAAAAAAAAGAAAAGAATAAAGAATAAAGTGAGGAGGGGGGGTCAATCTGTTTGACTAAAACATTCAAGAATGTGCTCCAGCATGGTCGCAGTCTAATGACGGAAACAAGTAAAAGGTATACAGAACAAAGGTAAAATTATTAACCCTTTAGCATTTAAAGGGGCCATATCCAGTCCAAATATTCTACCTGTTCTATGTTCAAACAGTCAAGATCTGACTTTTTACACATACCCAGCAACATTATTCCAGAAATATTCAATCACATTAAGGCAGTGAGCAGGCAGAAACATGAGTACACCGGGCAAAATGCTT
>NC_068994.1:32896321-32898087 GCF_001194135.2 Octopus bimaculoides
TATATATATATATATATATATATATATATATATAGAGAGAGAGAGAGAGAGAGAGAGAGCTGAGCAAATACATATGCACATATGTATATACGGGTGTCTGTGTGTTTGTATGTGTGTGGAGGAAGTGGGGGTTCTTATATCACCAACAGTAAAATTTTTGCCTATTTTTGTACATCTGCATGGGTTGGAAGGGTCTGTTTTCAAGCAAAGCACCTCCCCACTTATTCTGACCTCTTTAGATCAGCTTAAATAAATATACCTACACACATGCAACCACAAATCTGTATGTATGTACATGAAAATGTAGATACATTATGTAAGTCTATGTGTGTGTGTGTGTGTGTGTGTGTGTATGTATATATATATATATATATATATATATATATACATACACACACACTCATGTACATACACATTTATATATACATACACATACAGTAATACCCCACTTCACGAGGACTTGTTTTATGAGACCCCAGGTTTTATTTTTCAAGTTCAAGATCCAAATTTGGAACAAAGTGCAAAAGTTCCAACTACCATAACAATTAAATGCTTCTATATGTTATTGAGAAATTTACAGAGAGCGCAAAAAGCCTTTTCTGACCAAACAACTGTAGACTTGTTTTTTAAAAAGAAATCTACAGGTCTGTCTACAAGTGCTTGTAAATTGGTGATCGCGTATACAAGTGATGGTGTGTGCGAGTCTAGTGTGAGTAAATGTGATTCAGAAAATGTTAATAATTATAATATTTTTTTATTATAATTGATCTTGCATTGACATTCCTTTGACTTTACATAAAATATTCTTTATATTCTACTTTTCTTTCATTGCCATTTATTTTATGAGTACAATAAATTTTATTGGTAAAATATTTTTCTAGGAATGAATTGCGATTTATAATGTTGCTACAATGGGAAATTATTGTTTTGCTTTAAGAGCGGTCTCTGGGAGCAAATTAATTCATATATTCTTTTCTTCTATAGGCACAAGGCCTGAAAGTTGACCTCAGCGGAATTTGAACTCAGAACATAAAGACATGAAATAGCACTAAGCATTTTGCCCGGCATGCTAATACTTCTGCCAGCTCACTGCCTTATATTCTTTTCTACTCTTGGCACAACGCCTGAAATTTTCGGGGGAGGTGGCCAGTCAATTAGATTGACGCCAGTATGCAACTGGTACTTAATTTATCGCCCTCCCACCAAAACGATGAAAGGCAAAGTCGACCTCAGCAGAATTTGAACTCAGGACATAAAGACACACGAAATACCGCACAGCATTTCACCTAGTGTGCTAATGTTTCTGCCAGTTCGCTTTTCACTCTACCACTCCAATTACCTGAAAATCCACAAATATCTGAAGAGGATGTACGTATTATGGCAAATATATATATATATATATATATATATATATATATTGACCACTTTTTTCCTCCTTATAAGGGTATTTACCTGATTTCCTAAGCTGTTTTCACACTCATCCTGTGTTTGAAACTTCATCTATTCTCTGTATAATATATGTATGTTTTCAGATGATTACATTTCCTGCCAGTATATATAGATACAATTATGTGCTTTAACTACAACATTAGAGCTGTTTAGCTCTTATTTCTAGTAATGTAGGTGTTCTAACACCCTACTCACATTTAATGACAGTTATGGTATTCCTTCTTGGTTTTTGGTAACACATTGCATACAGTTGTCTATGTTAATTTTTATGCATATATATATACATATCCATACATACATATATATATATATATATA
>NC_068994.1:32898645-32899562 GCF_001194135.2 Octopus bimaculoides
TATATATATATATATATATATATATTCATATATATATATATATATATACATATATATGTATGCTTGTGTGTGTATGTGTGTGCGCTTCAATACATGCAATACACTTGGGTGTTAATGCAATGTATCTCATACAAAACTATAAAATTAAGTGTTAACGGTTAAATTTGGCTTATAACTATGCAAAAAACAAATATGACCTAATAGACAATGTACCAAAGAATATCAGAATTGTTTTTATCAATAACATGAGTTTTGTTACTAATTTAGGTCTTAATATTTATTAGTATTTAACCATATTAAGAGATTAGGCAACAGTGATAGATATCTACTCATTCTGAAAGACAGATGTAGAGGTAAAATATTAGAATAGCAAATATGGAATGAATCAAATCAAAATTTACTAACAATTAGCCATAAGCTGAAACTTGTTGCTGGATAATTTTTTTCTATTTGAACTGTGAAGTGACAAGTTTAAGATTTAAAAAACGTGAGATAATGTATGTTATCACATTGTGATAGGTGATATGTGTTATCATATCGATAAACTAGTAGCCAAACTCTATAGCTCTTCACGCATGTGTCCAGCTCACAGCAACAGTTCAGTGTAGCTTAGTTTGATTCAAGGAAAGGTGCTTTGGTTAACGTAAGTTTTACAGTATCGTGGCTTTCTGTTGAAATTTGTGATGGTATGCTTTCTCAAAATATTAGTGTAAGTTGGAACATACCCCAGGTGGTATACAGCCTTATACAAACGACTCAAGATGCTGTGGGAATGATGCCATTTGGCAGATCTTGTATGTTGTGTGTTTTGCATGTACAAAAAAAAATTGGTAAATGGTACTCTTTTCTGTGTGTGTGTGTTTGTGTGTGTGTGTGTGTGTGTGTGTGTGTGTGTGTGTGTGTGTGTGTGTGTGTGT
>NC_068994.1:32904445-32905413 GCF_001194135.2 Octopus bimaculoides
TATATATATATATATATATATATATATATATATATATATATATATATATATATATGCTGTATTTTGCATATATTTATAGATGTGTGTGCATAGTGTGAATACATGTAGTTATACATAGATAAGCATATAGACGTGTGTGTGAGTATGTGTGTGTGTATATATATATATATATACACACACATACACTCTAATATATATGTTTGTCTCTGTATGTGTTTATTGGACAGTATGTAGCAGAACTTACATTACTCATTACTCAAGTTATTTATTACAACATTTAGTATTAAATCTATATATATATACTCAGTTGAACTGTATTATGTCTACCTGTTACCTTCAGATCTTTTGCATCAGTACTAACTATTATATATTCTTTTTATTTGTTTTAGTCGTTTGACTGTGGCCATGCTCGAGCACCCCCTCAAAGGGTTTTAGTCAAAGAACATGATACCAGGACTTATTCTTTGTAAGCCTAGTACTTATTCTATCAGACTCTTTTGCCGAACTGCTAAGTTACTGGGATGGAAACACACCAACATCAGTTGTCAAATAGTGGAGGGGAGGACAAACACAGACACAAAGACACACACACACACACATATGATGGACTGCTTTCAATTTCCATATACCAAATCTACTCACAAGGCTTTGGTTAGTCCTAAGCTACAGTGGAAGACAGTTGCTCAAGGTGACAAACACAGTAGACAAACAAAAGATGGACATTCAACCAATTTATTAGGAGTTACATGTATGGATTAAAACAGTCTGATTCAAGTTCGTTGGTATTCTTGAATTTCAAGTGTGATGCTAGTTGTCAGCCATTTTTGACTGACCACTAGCACCATGCTTGAAACTCAAGAGTACCAACGAATTTGAATTAAACTGTTTCAATGCATATATATGTATATACATATATATGCATTGAAACAGTTTAATTCAAATTCGTTGGTACTCTTGAGTTTCAAGCG
>NC_068994.1:32905773-32918564 GCF_001194135.2 Octopus bimaculoides
TATATATATATATATATATATATATATATGTGTGTGTGTGTGTGTGTGTATATACATATATATGCATTGAAACAGTTTAATTCAAATTCGTTGGTACTCTTGAGTTTCAAGCGTGGTGCTAGTGGTCAGTCAAAAATGGCTGACAACTATATATATATATACACCTATATATATATATATGACATAAAATTGAGTGTGTCTGTGTTTGTCCCCCGTGGCTGTTTGAAACTGGTGTTAGTGTATTCATGTCCCCATAACTTAGTGGCTTGGTAAAACATACTGATAGAATAAGTACCATGCTTAAAAAAAAATGTACTGGGGTTAAATCATTTGACTAAAAGTTCTCCAAGACAGTGGCCCCAACATGGCCACAGCCTTATGACTAAAAGAAGTAAAAGATAAATTTTTTTTTTTTGATCTTAAGAAGGTCTTGCAGATTTTTATTGATATTGCAATTATATGTAGCATTTGAATTAAGGGTTGCATTCTCTCTTCAAGAACACAAATTCAGCCCTACTCTGCTTCAAGCAGGTTTGTATGTGCACTGTTGTTTCAATAATAAATAATATGAAACTGGAAGTTTATCTTGGCTACTAGATTCTTTGTTAATGATCCATAGATGCTTTTTCTCTTTTTTCTCCTGCATTTTCCAGACCACACGGAGTTCAGAGCTCAGCTAATTTCTAAAACAGTGTATTTTTTTCTTGTCGTCTTATACAACAATATCTGACTGATTTTATTTTAACTCAGTTGTTGTTTTAATCTATTAGTATCACCCATGTTCATATAACATGATCGGGTGACTAAAAAAGCTTGCCTTTCATTCATGACCAAGTGTTTGTTGCTATTGCTTCAGGCTGGCCTAAGTCTTGTAAATGAAATTAGATAGATAGAAACTTTGAAGTCTGTCAGATAAATTTTATCTATACATTTAAAGGCCTAACTTCGTTACATGGTCTGTCACACTGACTATACTTGAAGCTGACCTTATAGTTACATGTATTTGTGTATTACTGAGTCACTTAGTCAATACGTCAGTGAGTATAAATAAATACTCATTATCGAAACAGACGGCGTGTTTGTGTGTTTATGTGTTTGTGTGTTTATGTGTTCGTGTGTGTATGTGTTCGTGTGTGTATGTATGCGTGTGTATGTACGTGTGTTTTGTAAGTATACATACATACATACATACATACATACATACACACACGTTTGAGTGCGTGTATTCTAAAGAAAAAAAGCACAGGATAAATAGAACTCAATACATTGGTATATACTTATATATTTTATGTATTTTTTGAATCGGCAGAAAGTTGAAAAAGTGATTCAAGAGCCGAGACTATCGTGCAAATCATCTATCAAATGTGTGCATGTGTGTGTGTGTGTACTTGAGTATATGTTGCGTATACTTGTGTGAAAGTATGGAGGATTATTCACTTTACAATTTAAAATAATATGTTAAGTTTTAAGTTTTGAAAGCTGGGGTAATGCGGTGTGAAATAAAAATAAGAAATAAATAAGACGGGGTTTGAAGTAATGACAACGAAATTGACAAGGAACCAATGACAGAAAGAAGAAAAATATGCCGTGCTTTGAAGGCAAGCGAAAGAGTGACAGAATGAAAAAGATAAGGAAAGGGTAAAATAAAGAGTGTAAGGAAGAAAATGTATTGAAGGATGAGTATGAAAGAAAGGAAAACGAGGAAAAGAAGTATAGGAATGAAATGGAATTATTGTCAAGACTTCAATTAAGGGAAGGACAACAGGGAAGCGAAAACTGAAAGAAATAAGAAGTGTCAAAGATTTAAGGAACAGAAAAGAAAAGAGAAGAGAAAGAAAATTGAAAGATATGAAACAGAGAGAAAAAGGAAGATAGGCCGACATAAAGGAAGATAGGCCGACATAAAGACAGAAAGGTAGAAAGACAGACAGAAAGACGAGAAATGTTGACGAAATAAGATAATATAATAAATGCGAGAAAAAGGAAATTATGAAAAGGAAGAATGATTGAATTAATAATGATGTTTGAAAGAGTGACAGAGAAACAGAAGAAAGGAAGAAAAACGGAAAGAGTGTCTCTTTTTCTTATTTAGTTCCTTGTCTAGTTTCATTTTTGTTTCTTTCAAAAGTTAGATCGAATAAGAGGGATCTTGTATGTACGTGGTCGTCCGACAAATGGAAATAGCAGCCAAATTTCTTTCTGTGAGACACGTTTATATATTGTGTTGAAACGTGTTTATAGATTTGGTGATACGAAGAGAAAGACAGAAATCAAAAGATGAGCGTGTTATATATATATATATATATATATATATATATATATATATATCGATAGGAATTACAGAGGCCGCGAGTTTCGTGTGTTGGCACTTACGTGTTTATACATTATACATACATAATATGTTTGTCTAAACACACAAACACGCGCGCGCACTCTTTTTACTTGCTTCAATCATGGGCTGCGGCCATACTGGAGCACCGCCTTAAACAATTTTAAGGCGATCAAATCGTTCCTAGTACTTATTTTTAAGTCTGGTAACGCTTCTGCTCTCTTTTGCCCAACCGTTAATCATAACGAGGATGTAAACAAATCAGATATAGTGCCGACCTGTCTGCCTGTACACACACACACACACACACACACACACACACACATACACACACACATACATACATACATACATACCCTCGCATGCACTAGAAAGGACAAACGGAATTGTCACGGTTGGAATAGATGTCGCTTGAATGAATAATACGGTTAACCAACGGAATCAACCGTGAATACTAGTTATTTTATAATAACTAGTATACACTAAATGGATGGATGGATGGATAGATAGATAGATAGATAGATAGATAGATAGATAGATAGACGGAAAGGTAGATAGACGGGGATGGATGGACAGAGAAAGAGAGAGAAAGAAAGAAAAAAGAAAGAGATAAGTTCGACAATTTGAAATATTGTGTATTATTGTATGTAGCACTGGATAAACTATGTATGAAAATAAAATAAAAATTAAAAAGATTAACGCGGGATGGTCAGAAACGGAAAACTCTTTCTTTCATCACATGTATTGTTAATCAGAGGCTTAACACTGAACAAATCAACAATAACAAAAACTAGTAACGGAATAAATGAAGAGATGCCGGTTCATGCTAGATTTACTTCAGTTTAGGAAATTATTTTGAAGTAAAACAAAACATTTTTGGTGGATCCTCTTTCAGTGTCTATAATGAATGAATGAATATTTTCAGCTCTTCGATGGACAGAACTACCTGTTCGTAGCGTTATTATATTTATCTATAAGTGGTTGAAATTCCATAGATATACTTGGGCTTTTAATGAAATTTTCCCGTATACTTTGCATAATTTGGTGTTAGACAAGGATGGGCATTTTTGAAAATTTTTATTACAGGTATAGTACGTATATAAATCGTTGTTTGTATGTATACATCTATACAATACACACACACACACACACACACACACGCATATATATATATATATACACAGATATACAAATATTGATATACATACACATAGATATATATACACGCACATCGTATATATGTATATGTATATATGTGTGTGTGTGTGTTTGTCCACCCAACATCGCTTGACAACCGATGCTGGTGTGTTTACGTCCCCGTAACTTAGCGGTTCAGCATAAGAGAGCGATAGAATAAGTACTAGTTTTACGAAGAATAAGTCCTGGGGTCGATTTGCTCGACTAAAGGCGGTGCTCCAGCATGGCCGCAGTCAAATGACTGAAACAAGTAAAAGATATATACATACATATATATATATACACGCACTCACATAAATATACATGAACACACACATATACATGTGTATATACAGACATACGCATATACATACGTATCTATATATATACGCGCGCACACATACATATACAGAAACGCACACATATACATAGGTATGCACATACACACACGCTTATCTCTATCTACATACGGACATAGGTACACATATACGCACACACACATATATATATACACACACTTATATATATACATGCACACATACACACACCTATAAACATACGCACACATACTTACACTTATATACATATTTATACACATACAGATACATATACACACCTTTATACATACTTCTACACATACGTACACACTTGTATACATACATATATACATGCACATACATGCATATTTGTACATAGGTATATACATACGCATACTTCACACAGTCTACTCAGAGTCATGTCAGTGACTGAGTACTCCATAGCCAGTTGTACTCTTAACATAATCCTTCCCCAATTTCAGCATGTCACCGTGTCATCAAGCTAGTCCATCGAATTGCCGATACAGCCCATATATATGTGTATTTAACACACACACACTTTTAGAACTCCTTGTTCATAGAACTGGCCTTACACACACTTGTATCACACACGTAATCCCCAAGCAGTGTTGATATGGCACATTAATTAACAAGGCAAGGACTCTCTCACAGGTATAGTCAACTCGAGGAAACTCGGCATAAGTTATCCGTCCATCTAGTTTCAGTTATAAGGTTGGTGACCCCCTCAAAGCTGTGTGTGTAGTTACAACACCTATTTCCCGGATACTTTGGTCTGGAATCTCTGCTAACCCGCACTAATTCATTAGGAGGCACTTCAAATTCCCGCACCCGCCAGTCTAGTTTCCTGGTACCTTTCACACAGTACATTGTTAATAAATTTGAATCAGTCAGTTATAAATAAAGTACCAGTATTTTATTAAATTATTTAAGCAAAATTAAAATTTGTTTAGTTTAGAGAATGATTAAGCCCTGGTTCGAAAAAAAATCGGTAGTCCAGATTTGCTTTGGAACCAAAGATAACGGAAAATCGATGTTTACGTATATGTGTGTGTGTAATAGAAGATACTTTTACCGTTTATCTTTTATTTGTTTCAGTTACTAGATTACGGCCATGTTGGGGCACCGTCTTGAATAGTTTTAGTCGAATAAATCGACCCCAGGAGTTATTTTTTAAAGCTTAGTACTTGTTTTATTGGTGTCTTTAGCCGAACCGTTTAGTTACGGGGACGTAAACACACCAGCAACGGTTGTCACTAGGTAGTGAGACACAGACGCACACACATATATATATATAGCGCAGGCTTCTTTTAGTTTCCGTCTACCAAATCCACTCACAAGGCTTTGTCGGCCCGAGGCTATAGAAGAAGACATTTGCCTAAGGCGTCACGCAGTGGGACTGAACCCGGAACCATGTGGTTGGGAAGCAAGCTTCTTATCTCACAGCCACGTCTTGGAAATTCGGACCAAATAAGATTACTAAGTGAACTTCACCATTCGGTTACGCCTGCGTTCAAATACACACACTCGTGCGAAGACGCGGCGGATACACTCACGCATAAAGGAAGTGCATATACCTTCAGTCCAGAAAAGACAAGCCTTCATTCTGAGACTATGGTAAACATGACAACTGTTTCTAATACAGGTGCAAAGTCTGAAATTTGGTAGGGTGGGAGATGCACACGATTGCTACTTTATTTTATCGACCTCCGAAAAGAAATGAACAGTAAAGGTGACCTCGGCGGGATTTGAACTCAGAATGTAGACAGCTAGAACAAATACCGCATGACCAATTTTTTGTAGTTAAAAATATATATTTATATAATACATATATGCTCAAGTGAATGAACCCTAGTATAGCACTTGTTTTCACTGAACAACAGTGATGGAAAGTGGAGTACGCAATAACGGGTTTAAGGCTGGGTTTCAGGCACTGCAACCCAAAGGCTGCCGCTAGCTGGAGAGACACCAGTCATAGAAAAGTTATTGAAAATCTCACTCGAGGTCACACAGAACTTAATAGTCCTGGGGGTTACAAAATACAAACTTCGTTCAGAAAACGTAGGGGTGGAAATCCCCTAATTTTCAGTTGTTAGAAGAAGGTCTTCAGGCGTCTGGCCCTCATCTTCTTCCCTATCTCGTCAGCCTCCCTGAATTTGGCGTAGCCCATGATTCTCTCCCGAAATCCATTTCCATCACTGCTGGAGTGAGATGATAGGCAATTTAGACATGGTTTAAAATTCGTAAATGTAGAAGAAAGAAACTTAAATGAATGAATGAATTAGCGTGAGAACGAAATGAAAGTATTGTATTTTCTTTCGCCAATTTACTGTATTTGAAAGCCAGGAATTTTATGCGTAAGTACACACACACACATTTATATATACATATATATATACACACACATATATATACATTCATACATATACACACATATATATACATACATATATATACACATACATATATATACACGCGCACTTGCGTTCTTACAGAATTAAGTCGGAAATTATTTAGTGCGCCAAAAACCGAGATCGTAATTTCTTCGGTTACGATCGAAAGAACAAAAAAAGCAAGAGAATTTCTGCCCAGACCCATTCCGTTAAGTTTTCAGTTTTGACTTATTTTCGGAAATTTTTTCGAATGCATGTTTTAAATATCATAGATTACGACTTTTCAAATGCATGCGTAACTTTTTAAAAGTAAAAAAAAAAAAGAAAGAAAATTTTTCGAAAGTCAAAAACTTTAAAATTACGGAAAGGAGAGTGATACCCACCACTTCTGCCTCGTCCTTTGCTTTTGCAGAATCGCAATCCTACGCATATCCGAGGAAATTACAGTGTTTAGCACACTTGATAATTTCCGACTATTTCTAAAGGATCATATGTTACATATATACATCGCAGTTGTACAGGTTTGCAGTGCTGTCTCAAAACATGGGTACATTGTGCTACGCTGTTGTCCAAGGACTCTCCTCGGGTCTGTGGAACCTAATGCTAATCTATGTTGTGGATGTGCATTTAGAGGCCTTGGTGCATTACTTTGCCCGAGGAGCGGGATGGGGGAAAGCTGATAAGACAAGTCCTGCTTGTTTGGAATATGACCTGATCCAGAGAAGGTGTGATCCAAACTTCAACAATTTATATCGAGAAGAAAAGCGTTCTGGTGACCATTTCAAACGTGTATTTCGTGAAATTTAACATACACACACACACACACACAGATAGACAATTTGTCTTAGATAGATAGATAGATAGATAGATAGATAGATAGATAGATAGATAGATAGATAGATAAATAGATAGATAGATGCACATACGCGCAACTACATCGCGGTAAAGTTGACAGTCATTGATATCACTGAACAGGTACACATTTTTATTTTTTTAAATATTAATCACGTATTAATTGATGAAATGAGGATAGTTTTTGTAATTTTTGAGGGTTTTTTTTTAATCTTTCGTTACCTTCTCAAACTCTTTTAACCGGAATCAAAATTCTATTAGCCGAAGCGAGAATACCGACAGGTTTTGAAGTTTCTATAGAAAGAATGTAAGATAAACCGACTGAACAAATGAATGAACGAGTGTGTGAAAAAAGAGATTATAAATGATTGAAAGAAATTTAACGGAAGGTATTTTATATGAAAAATATTTTAAAGTTGACTTACCTTAATCTTCTCTATAGTTTTGTAAAGTATGTAGTAATGTATGTATTTGGTGTAGTATGTATGTGGTGTGAGTGCGTGTAGATATGTCGTATGTACACAAATGGTGTAACAATCTATGTATATAACTTTTTTCGTTTTGTTATCTATCAATTTTGTATTATTTGATTAAAAATAAAATATACTTTTTTCTGTATGTATGTGTTAGGCTTTTTTAAATCTTTTTTTTTCCTTTCTTTTATTTTTGTTTTGTTTTAACACGTTGGAGTCCTCTCCAACTTCCAGAAATAGAGAAAAAAAAACTATTTTAGAAAATATATTTTTCTAATTCATACATTTTTTTGTAATTCGTATATTTTTTGCCATTATCATCATCACTCGGCAATGTGTGTTTATATATCATCCTTTTCCGTAACAACTGTTTCTCGCGTGTTAACGAGGGAAAACTGAAGTCCGTGTGTTGTTGATATGTTGAAATAGCTTCATATGGTTGGCTGGCTGGCTGGGTGTTCGGTCGGTTGGTTGGTTGGCGGGTTTGTCACTGTCGTGGTGGCTGCTTGAGGGAGGGAAAGATAAGTTGAAGTAAAGGTAAGGATTATGAGAGAGGGTGACGAGGAGGAGGAGGGGACGAAGGGAGTATGAGTTGTAGAGAATGGGGGAAAGGAAGAGAGAATAAGGAAAAGGTTGAGCTAGGGTTGGATTAAAATGAAGAGAGTGACAGAGGGAGGAAAAGCGAGAGAGAAGTTACAAGAGTGAAAGAGAGAGAGAGAGGGTTAATGTAATAAACGGGAGCTGAGAGAAGAGAATATGAAAGGGAGGAAGAAAAAGTAAGCGTGCAAGAGAGAGAGAGAGAGAGAAAGAAGAAAGAGAGAGTCTATTTGTGAGAGAAACAGAGAGCGTGAGGAGAAAATGAAAGAGAAAGTAGAAGAGAAAGACAGTGAAGTGAGAGAGGAACGAAAAGAGGAAATAAAGAGAGGGACTGAGAAAGAAGAGAAGAGAAAAGGGGAAAAGAAATTATATCATTAATCGGCAGAAGTTAGAGTGTCTCGGGGTCCGTGAGTTTCGTGTTCTGGCACTTAACAAAATTTCCAGAGAGAGAGAGAGAGAGAGAGAGAGAGAGAGATCTATATGTATGTATATCATGTGTATTTGTGTATATATATATACATATGTGTGTGCGTGCGTGTATATAATAACATGTATACGTATGCATATATCTAACTCTATATATATATAGGTATATATGTATGTATATGTTTATATATATAATATATATATATACATACGCACATATATATATATATATGTATGTGTGTATGTATATGTGTGTGTGTGTATGTATATATATATATATATATATATATATATATATATATATATATATATATATATATATGGGCAAAGAGAGTGAGAGGGAAAGAGAAAGAGGACGCAACAAATAAAGACGGTGTGAAAAAGGAAGTAAACAAAAAAAAAAACAAGTGAGAAAAGAAGAAAAAGTTGGGGGAGTGAGAGAAAAAGTGAGAAATTAAAGAGAGGGGGAAAAAATGGAGAGAGTGGTCTGCTGTTGTATTGAAATTGGTGTGTGAGAGATGGCAGCAGCATGTAATGACAGCAGGCTGGCTGGTTTTGGTTCCAAAATGTGTGTGAATGCACGTGTGTGCATGCATGCGAACATCTGTGTGCATGTGCTTGTATGTGTGTGTGTGTGTGTGTATGATTGTGTTTGAATGAATGTCTGTGTGACTATGTATGGAAAGAAAAAAATATATTCATATATATATATTTTATAAAGAAAAAATTATGTAAATAAATAATACACAAATATATTAATGAAAAATTTTTGGAAAAATTAAATAAAGAGAGAAAAAAAAGAACAGGAAATAAATATAGAAATGAAATGTGTATTAAAAAAAGGATGAAAAAAAAAAACGAAAAAGAAACTTTAAAAATTCACAAATTTTGTGGAAGGAGAAATTGTTGTTTCCGAATCATGCTGCATACAAGTGGAGCTAACGAAGAGATGGATCACAGGTAGTTCACTAACGACATGTAAACACAACACACACACACACACACACACATACATTTATCCTACATTGCAAGCATACACATAAGAATACATACACATATGCAGCCATTCAGCTACATTTAGTCATACAAACGTTGTCACAAAATCATATTCAGTCCATGCACACACACATACAACCACAGAGCCATGTATAGTCAAACTGCATACAAAGGGACATACATGTGCATGCACACATACACACACACTTAAATGCACACTCACACAGATACTCACACATATATGCAGACACACACGGACTCATACAACCACAGTTAGCTTTAGTCAATCACACATCAATACACATATATAATCACAATCATATGTAACTAAACACACGTACAACCAGACAAACACAAATACACAAACAGAAATACAAATATAATCACACTTATCCCCACATATACATACATATAGATACACATTACAGTAAATAGACATCCCACCACCACCACCAACACCACCACCACCACCACCACCACCACCACTTTCAGCAATGAGTTTTCCAGTTGTTCAGTCAACTAACCAATCTAATCATTATATAATAATTATCCTTTCTACTATAGGCACAAGGCCTGAAATTTGTGGGAAGGGGCCTAGTCGACCCCAGTACTTGACTGGTACTTGTTTTATTGAATCCTGGAATGATGAAAGTGAAAGTCAAACTCAATGGAATTTGAATGCAAAAAGATGAAATTCTGCAAATATTAATAACAATAATAATAATAATAATAATAATAATAATAATAATAATAATAATAATAATGATAATAATAATCATCGTTTAACGTCCGTTTTCCATGCTAGCATGTGTTGGACAATTTGACTGAGGACTGGTGAACCAGACGGCTACACCAGGCTCCAATCTGATTCAGCAGAGTTTCTACAGCTGGATGCCCTTCCTAACGACAACCACTCTGAGAGTGTAGTGGGTGCTTTTACGTGCCACCGGCACAAAGGCCAGTCATGCGGTACTGGCAACGGCCACACACAAAATGGTGTATTTTACGTGCCACCTGCACAGGAGCCAGTCCAGCGGCACTGGCAACGACCTCGCTCGGATGTCTTTTCACGTGCCACTGTCACAAGTACCGGGAAAATAATAATAATATTCCTTTCTACTATAGGTGCAAGGCCTGAAATTTTGGGAGAGAGGGCTAGTCGATTATGTTGACCCCAGTGCATAATTGGTACTTATTTCATTAACTCCGAAAGGATGGAAGGCAAAGTTGACCTTGGCAGAATTTGAACTGAGAATGTAGAGATGGATGAAATGCGGCTAAGCATTTTGCCTGGCATGTGGTATGCTAACATTTCTGCCAGCTCACCGCCTTAATAATAATAATAATAATAATAATAATAATAATAATAATGATAATAATAATAATAATAATGATAATAATGATAATGATAATGATAATAATAATAGGCACAAGAGTGACTGTGTGGTAGACAGCTTGCTTACCAATGACATGGTTCCGGGTTCAGTCCCACTGTGTGGCACCTTGCACAATTGTCTTCTACTGTAGCCCCAAGTTGACAAAAGCTTTGTGAGTGGATTTGGTAGACGGAAACTGAAAGAAGCCCATCATGTGTGTGTGTGTGTGTGTGTTCGTGTGTCTGTGTTTGTTCTCGCCGCCATCGCTTGATAACCGATGTTGGTGTGTTTGCGTCCCTGAAACTTAGCGGTTCAACAAAAGAAACCGATAGAATAAGTATTAGGCATACAATGATTAAGTCCTGGGGTCGATTTGTTCGACTAAGGGCAGTGCTCTAGCATGACTGCAGTCAAATGACTGAAACGAATAAAAGAAAAATATATAAAAGAATAATAACAACAACAACAACAATAATAATAATAATAATAATAATAATAATAATAATAATAATAATAATAATAATAATAATAATAATAATAATAATAATAATAATAATAATAATAATAATAATAATAATGGGTGACGAGCTGGCAGAGTCGGTAGCATGCTGGGTGAAATGCTTCGCGGTATTTTGTCTGCCGTTACGTTCTGAGTTCAAATTCCACCAAGGTCAACTTTGACTTTCATCTTTTTGAGGTCGATAAATTAAGTACCAGTTGAACACTGGGGTTGATGTATTATTGACTTAGTCCCCTCCTGCAAAATTTCAGGCCTTGTGTTTATAGTAGAAAGGATTATTATTATTATCATTATTATTATTATTATTATTATTATTATTATTATTATTCAAGCGGTGAGCTGGCAGAATCATTAGCACACCGGGCGAAATGCTTAGCGGTATTTCGTCAGTCTTTACATTCTGAGCTGAAATTCTGCAAAGGTCGACTTTGCCTTTCATCCTTTCAGAGTCAATAAAATAAGTACCAGTTGAAGACTAGGGTCTATGTAACTGATTCATCCTTCCCCTAAAATTATTTTTATTGTTGTTTTAGCTGTTGTTGTTGTACTTGATATTGTGATTGTTTTTGTTCTTATAGTTGTAAATGGGTAAAGACCCCCTTCGGTCGTGAATGACAATGGGATTGCACCTAGAAAGTTCCTCTCTGAAGCATAAGTCTGGGCAAGGTTGTTTGTGGAAGACCAGCAGTCGCCCGTGCATATCAGCCTCCCCTCTCCACACCACCGATGTTATGCAAGGGAAAGGCAAAGGCCGATACAACTTGGCACCAGTGACGTCAAACCTCATTTTTACAACAGAGTGAACTGGAGCAATGTGAAATAAAGTGTTTTGCTCAAGAACGGAACACACAGCCCAGTCTGGGAATTGAACTCACTACCTCATGATTGTGAACCCAGGGTTAATGTTATTTCTCATCAACATTTTCTGATCATGGGCAGATATATTAGGAAGAAAAGTGAGAAAGCAAAGAAAGAAATGTGTGTGTTTGTGTGCATGTGTTTGTGTGTGATGGGTGTATATATGTATAGATATCTGTATGCATGTATATATATATGTATATATGTGTACATATTACATGTACATCTATATATACACATATGTATACATATACATGTATGCATATAGATCTATATCTATATATATATCTATGCATATACGTGTACATCTACATGTATATGTATACATATACATCTCTTTCTCTCTCTTTCTCTCTTTCTCTCTTTCTCTCTCTCTTTCTCTCTTTCTCTCTCTCTGAAAGTATCTGTCATTACAGTATCGAAATGTGATTGTTTCAGTTAGTGGAATAACGTGTACATA
>NC_068994.1:32920065-32921111 GCF_001194135.2 Octopus bimaculoides
TATACATAACCTTTTCATATAAACATACTTGCAAGCATGCCCGTGTGATTAAGACATTCATTTTCTGGCCATGTGCTTTTGTATCTTGTCCAACTGTACAGTACCTTAAGGTAATGTCTTCTAGTAAAATGCTGATCCAACTAAAGACTGTGAGTGGATTTGGTTCATGGCAATTGAAAGACAACTGTCATATGCATACATGCATATGTGCATGTGCACATGTGCATATGTGTATGTGTGTGTATGTATGTAGGTCTCCTTGTCTTCAATTTACATGACAGTTGCATACAAAGGTTACAATCATACAAATGAAAGTATGACCTCGCTTAGAAACAAGTGAGAGCTGGCATGAGGATGGACATTCTGCAGCAGAAAATCTACTTCAATGAAATATGGCTAACCCATGCAAGCAAGGAGAAGTGGACGTTAAAATGATGATATACATCATTTCTTTTAATACATCATTTCTTGTAATAGTTGAGGGTTGCTGTTAACATAATCTCAGTGGTTTCATGCTAATTAATTTGCAATTATTCAATCAGAGTTTGAATAATACTGACAGCTTAGTTGTTTCATCAGAGGGATTGTAAATGTGATAGTAAATATCATTTGACACTTAGTCTACCATTGAATAACTGTAAATTTAATCACATGAAACCATTGGTGTTGTATTAACAGCAAGTCTACTATTAAAAGTGATTATCTACCTACAAAAGCTGTGTTGAATACTTACATCAGTTTCATTACTAATTTGTGCATATATATATACTCTCTTTTTTTTTTTTACTTGTTTCAGTCATTTGACTGTGGCCATGCTGGAGCACCACCTTTAGTCGAGTAAATCGACCCCAGGACTTATTCTTTGGATGCCTAGTACTTATTCTATCAGTCCCTTTTGCCGAATATATATATAGTTATATTTCAGGATAGTATTTTTTTTCTTGTCAAATTCATTCTTCACTTGGTTGTTATTGTTTTTATTTTATGTCTGATACACACACACACACACATATATATATATGTACACACACACACACACACACACA
>NC_068994.1:32921407-32922598 GCF_001194135.2 Octopus bimaculoides
CCCACTGTGTGACACCTTGGGCAAGTGTCTTCTACTATAGCCTCGGGCCGACCAAAACCTTGTGAGTGGATTTGGTAGACGGAAACTGAAAGAAGCCCATCGTATATATATATGTATATGTATATATATATGTGTGTGTGTGTGTTTGTGTGTCTGTGTTTGTCCCCACAACATCGCTTGACAACCGATGCTGGTGTGCTTACGTCCCCATAACTTAGCAGTTCGGCAAAAGAGACCGATAGAATAAGTACTCGGCTTACAAAGAATAAGTCTTGGGGGTCGATTTGCTCAACTAAAGGCAGTGCTCCAGCATGGCCGCAGTCAAATGACTGAAACAAGTAAAAGAGTATCATCATTGTTTAACGTCTGCCTTCCATACTAGCATAGTTGTATCTTTTAACTTTGACTTCCTTCAGTCATTGGACTGTGGTTATGGTGAAGTACCACCCAAAGGGTTTAGTGAAACTAATTGACCCCGGTACTTGTTTTTTTAAAATTCTGTTACATATTTTATAAGTCTCTTTTGCTGAACTGAGACCACTAACTTATGGGGATGTAAACAAACCAACACTGGGTTTTAAGCAGTGGCAGTGGACAAGCAAAACAGTATTTATCCATCCTTCTGTCCATCCATCCATCTATCCATCCGTCCAGTCATCCAGCCATCTATCTATCCATCCATCCATGCATACACACATACAGACATACATGCATGCATACATGTATATACACATTATGGGCTTCAACACAGTCTCCTTTTATGAAATTCACTTGGTTGCTCCGAGGCTATAGTCATCCAAGACGCTGTGCAGTTGGATTGAACCCAAAACTATATGGTTGCAAAATGAGATTCTTAACCACATAGCTTTGCCATATAATATATGTGTGTGCATGTGTATGTGTGTGTGTGTGTGTGTGTGTGTGTGTGCATTAGCACTGTCATATCATGTCTACTTCCCATCCATGCTGTCTTGCATTGAATGGGCTGTCACACTCCAAGAAATTTATTGTTGAGAGCCATTTCATCCAGAGAGTGGTGCTTGTGCACATCACTGGCCTTGGTTTCAATGACTAGATGCTCTTCCTATTGCCAACCTAGATGCATTGCCTCATGGTACTGACACTAGATACATTGAATGTACATTCCTTCATACATACTTTCATATATCTATATATATATATATATATATA
>NC_068994.1:32922980-32923522 GCF_001194135.2 Octopus bimaculoides
ATATATATTTTATATATATATATATATATATATATATATATATATATATGTATATATACATATATATAAATACATACATACATATATATATAATATATACATACATACATACATGCATACATACATATATATATATATATAATATACATTTATATGCATGTATGCATATATGTAGAAATATTTGCTTTTATCAAATTTATTTCCTCCACTTTTCATTATAAATTTTCCATTTTCCATCTTTGTTTTTTTTTTATCAAATTACAATTATTTTTTTTGCTATTTTGTTTTCTTCACATTATTGTTATCATTGTCACCATCATCACCATCATCATCATTGTTCATCGTCATCATTGTTGTTGTTGTCGTCAACATCGTCGTCGTCATCGTCGTTGTCGTCATCATCATCATCATCATCATCATCATCATCATCATCATCATCATCATCATCATTATCATCATTTTTGTCATCATCATCATCATCATCATCATCCTCCTCCTCATCATCATCATCTTTCTTCTCTCTCCAACTTATTGTCATCCAT
>NC_068994.1:32927309-32928880 GCF_001194135.2 Octopus bimaculoides
GATGTAATCGACTTACTCCCTTCCCCCAAACCGCTAGCCTTGTGCCAAAAATTAAAAAAAAATTGCTATTATAATTGTTATGAAGGCAAGCTGGCAGAATCGTTAACACTTCCGACAAAATGCTTAACAACCAGTATTTCTTCCAGCCCTTTGCGTTCTGAGTTTAAATCCCGCCGAGGCCACCTTTACTTATCATTCCGGGTTGGGGTTGGGGGCGAATAAATAAAGTACTAGTCAAGTACTGTGGTCAGTGTAATCGGTTTACTCGCTCTCCCCTCAAAATTGCAGTCATGAACCCTGCGGCAACGAACCGGGGTCGCGTTCAGAGGAAATGTTATGATCTCGCCATGGAAACTGGGTATCTGGCTTTTTGAGTTCTAGGGCTTGTAAATTAACTAGAGTCCTCAGGGACCACTTCCAAAGGGTTCTATCAGGAGAAACCGTCATTAGACTTTCTGGTTGGGTTCCCAAGCATGACAAACCGAGTCTATGGACATTATCCAACTATCACGTTTTTGTTCTACCCCTAGGTCTCCTGCCGGTTGATTCGGCTTGAAGAATCCGTCTTGCAATTCTTTCCTACAATATTCTAACTAATCCCATGTCCGCAGTACCTGAGCTGGGACCTTTTAATGTAGAAAAGTAGCGGGCTCGACACAGAGAAACTCCCTGATCTCTGAGTTACACACTCTATCGAGTAATGTTACTCCAGAGACTTTCGGCAAACCCCATTTCGGCCACGGGTATTGGCGACCGTACTCTTTTGGTCATTACACAACATTCCTCAAAACCGAATCGAAGATAAATAGTTTGGCTTTTGTTTTCCTTTTTGTCAACCACTCCTCTGGAGCCGGCGCATGACTGTGTCGGCAACGGTAATTCTAGCTCCCAATTCAGCCTTCTGTCTTCCATCACTCGTGGATATGACCCCCGAGATTCTTAAACTTCTCTTCTTGTCTCAGTGATGTTCCACTAACATGCGTGTTAGGGGAACAAATATAATTTAACAATAGTTAATTAGCAACGAAACTATTGTAATTTAACAACTGTGAAATAGTAACGCAAGAAATATACTTTGACAATAGCAAAATAGCAACACAAGAAAAAGAAAATGTAATTTAACTTGAATAACACGATAACAATATAGCCTCCAATAAGGCAAAACAGGGCCACAGCACATTTAATAAACCGCCAGCATAAGGCAAATTGTAAGTAAACAAATACAGTTTCTCAACAGCAATAGCAACATGACAACTAGTTTAAAATAACGTCAACAGTGGCAAAATAGCAACAGGTTACACAACAACAACAGCAGTGGCAACAACACCAACAGCAACTACAACAACAATCACTGCAAAAAAATAACAAAAAAGCAGGAATAGCACAAAATAGTAATCTATATATATAAAAATGAGAATGTGTGTGTGTGTGTGTGTGTCTGTCTGTCTGTCTGTGTGAATCCCTAAAACTCAAGAACTACGCAACCAATTTCATTCAAATTTTACACATGCCTTACTTAGGGTTCCAGTTGTGTTTTAGTCAAAAAAAATTATTAATTTCTTGCAGAGTTC
>NC_068994.1:32929601-32930653 GCF_001194135.2 Octopus bimaculoides
TTCTGCAATGTGGTGCATAAATTATCAAGTAAATGAGACGCATCTTTGCCTCCACTGATTCACTTGCAAAGTGTTGAGTAAAATTATTTCGTTGCAGACCTCCTTTGAGTCTTTTTATTATCACTGCGACACACATAGTCCCCAGTTGGTAACATTGATTTCAAGGCCCTCCTAGATGAGAGACTGGCATTCCACTTAATGTCTATGTGCCATGCTGGCATGGATTGGAGAGTTATTAAGGTAGAAATATGGTATCGTAGCTACTAACAGTTGAGGGTTGCGTAGTCTAGACGGCGTTTTTAGATTTCATTATTCTCTTTAACCCGGGCAAAGCCGGGTATTTCTGCTAGTAATACAATAAAGCAAATTATAATGGAAATGTGACATTAACGCAACAGCAAAAATAACAACAAGATGTGCAGCAGCACCATCTGCAGCAGTAATAACAGCAACAATGCCAACAGTTACAGCAGCATTATTAACAGTAACAACAGCAACAGCAACATCATCAGCAGCAAAAGGCTGTGTTAGTAGAATCGTCAGAGCGCTGGTCAAAATGGTTAGCGACATTTCATCCGTCTTAACGTTCTGAGTTCAATTTCCGCCGATGTCGACTTGACCTTTTATCCTTTCGGGGTTGATAAAATAAGTACGAGTTATATACTGGTTTTAGGATTAGGGTTATGAGCATTTTTGCCAAATTTGGTGAAAATCTGTTCAATACACCGCCACAAAGTTTTCACCAAATTTGGCAAAAATACTCATAACCCTAACCCTAACCCAAACCCTAACCCTAACCCTAACCCTAATTCTAAAACCCGAACCCTAACCCTAAAACCCTAAAGCTAAAACCAGTACAAACGCACGAGAGATGTCATAAATAACAGTACCGCCGATAGTTGTTGTTGACAAACAACGGCACTAATTTTATTCAAGGGAAAAGATCCCATTACACCGCCACAACGTTTTGTTGACAATCCACAGCAGTAATTGTTTTCACCTCAATAGACGTCAGTGATTGGTTGAAATTACCGAAATACGACAATTTTAAC
>NC_068994.1:32932279-32935796 GCF_001194135.2 Octopus bimaculoides
TTCAAATTTACAAGGAAAATGGAGAAAACTGAGTATCGTGCTGTCATAAAGTACCTTCATTTGAAAGGCATGACTCCATCACAAATCCATGAAGATATGGTGAGAACCTTAACAGACAATGCTCCTTCATATGCAACAGTCAAACGCTGGGTAAATGAATTCAAGCGTGGCAGGGAGAGTGTGGAAGATGATCCAAGACCAGGGAGACCTCCAACTGCAACCACCAAGGACAACCTTGACCTTGCTCTTGGTATGATAATGCAAGATCGCTGAATATCATGTCGTCAGATAGCCGAGAGACAGGGCATCTCATCTGAAAGAGCAGACAACATTGTGACAAAAGAACTTGGGTTCTCAAAGGTTTCTGCAAGGTGGGTCCCTCGCCTTTTGACTCCTGAACAGAAACGCACCAGGTGCCCTTTGTCCACGAACAATCTAGAACTGTTTGAAGCTGATGAAGAGAATTTTCTTGCTCGTTTCATTACTATGGACGAAAGTTGGATTCATCACTACCAGCCTGAAACCAAAGAACAACCAAAGCAGTGGAAGCACACAGCAGAGAAGTCCTTTTTCATCACGACAATGCTCGAGCCCACACCTCAGTGGTTGTCATGGCAACAATTCGTGATTGTGGATACGAACTTGTTCCCCATTCGCCTTATTCGCCAGACTTAGCCCCCTCTGACTTTCATATATTTCCAAAAATGAAAAAAAGCCCTGGCTGGTCGCTATTTTGCCAGTAACAATGACGTCATAGACGCTGTAGGAAGTTTCTTGGAATCCCAAACAAAAGAGTTCTTCTACGCCTGGATAATGGCGCTTCAGCACCGCTGGAGAAAGTGTTCAGCCATCGAGGCGGGGATTATGTTGAAAAATAAATCATCAGAAGTCTAGTACCATGTTTTGTTTTTTCGAGGTTCAAGACTTTTCAGACAGCCCTCGTATATATATATATATATATATATATATATATATATATATATATATATATATATATATATATATATATATACCCTCAGCAATGAAGTTTGTTTGGAATAAAACATGGCCAAACTCTATCCAGCATCTTCACATGTTTTCGACCAGCACACAGTTCATACGACGTTCTGAAAGATATTGTGACTCTGGTAAAATGATACAGTTCGTAGAAGATGATAGGGCCGAGTTGCTAAGGTCCCTAAGAGAAAGTTTGTTAAATGAAGATATAATAGTGTTCGAACACGAGCGAGCTACAAGGTTGGACCGACTCCATACAGTCCACCTCAGCCGACAGCAAAGGACATGGTTAAAGAACAGGCATTTATAGAGGAAGGCCTGCACGTTTTTGCCGACAACGAATTTAATCGTGAATGCCATACTAAAATTACATGAATTCATAATTAGCTCAGAGATGAAAATGAGACGATGTGACTCAAACGCCAAACAACTATGGATCAGTTTACCTCTGAAGTAACTTTCACTGAACTATCATCAGGCAACACTTATGGTGAGTATATGTTGCATTTTTAGCTTTTACTTGTTTCAGTCATTAGAGTGCGGCCATTTTTAGTCGAACAAATCGACACCAATAATTTTTTTGTTTGTTTTTTTCTGTTTTTGTAAGTCTGGTACTTATTTTATTGGTCCCTTTTGCCGACCGGCTAAGTTATAAGGACGTAGACAAACCAACACCGATTACCAAGCAGTGGTAGTGGAACAAAGACAGACACAAAACATATGCGTACACACACACACACACACACACACACACACACACACACACACACACACACACACACACACACACACACACACACACACACACACACACACACACTTCTGACAGGCTTCTTTCAGTTTTTGTCAACCAAATTCACTTTCAAGGCTTTGGTCGGCCCGAAGCTATAGTAGAAGACCCTTGCCCATAGTGCCACGCAGTGGGATTGAACCCGAAACCACCTGGTTGGGAAGAAAACTGTTTACCACACAGCCACACCTTCGCCTATGATATTGCATTGATTTTTCTTGAAGCCCTAGGATTCGTAAGGCCGTCTGCTCAGTTTCCATAGCGTATAAGTGACCGAGATCAGAACATTTCCTCTGAACGAGACGTCAGTCTGTTGCAGGGTTCGAGGCCAGCGATTATACGGAGAGGAGACAAATCAATTACATCAACCAACCACAGAACTTGACTGGTACTATACAATATCGACCCCGAAGGGATAAGAGGCAATGTTTATAGCGGCAGATTTGAACTCAGAACGTAAAAACCGGAAGAAATGCGCTAAGCGTTTTGTCCGACATGCTAACGAGTCTGCAAAGGCACCTTATAATGATATTATTGGAATCATATTTGCAGCAATGTTAGTGAATCCTTAATTATTACCTAATGTATTTCTAAGCTCGTGACGAACCGTCCAACCCATGCCTGCGTGGAAAGCGGACATAAAATGATGATGATGTATTTTTATTCAAATATTTTTTCTGTATACATACTGTACCACCTATGTTTATAAACCGATATTTTCATGCACAAATGTGGTTTTAATACATACATACATACATACATACATGCATGCATACATACATACATACATACATACATACATATCATATATATATATATATATATATATATGTATATATATATATATATATCGAAACGCCGGTGTTTTAATGGTGGCAGCTGATGAAGGATATTTTCTCTATGTAGCCTGCTTGTTTGTTGTACCTTGTCTATCATTTTGTCCATGTTCTTTTGCCACGTCATGTACCCAGATATATATGTATCTATATGTACATGTAGATGAAGGTATGTACATACATGTACATATATATGCATATACTCATATATTGTTTATATATATATATATATATATATATATATAATTATTTATTCATGAAAAATCTTCCGTCGGAACGCATCTAAATTTCTAAACATAAAAATCGGTGGTAAAATAGTAAAATAGATTTCGTGTTACAGAAAGATTTTGAAGAACTCGGAATTTTAAAAGGAATGGTGGTGGTAGTGGTAGTGGTGGTGGTGGTGGCGGTGGTTCTGCTGCTGCTGTATCACAGTTAAATAAGGAGGAGGATGGAGAAATTAGCTGAAATGAGAGGAGTTAGAATTAAGGAAGATAATGATAATTATGATGGACAGTGGTCAGCCATAAATCTATTTTGGACAGAGGTTTGAGTGATGGGGAGGAGTCATAAGGATGGTATGTGAGGGGAATGATAGGATGGGTTAGAGTGGTATGGCTATGACAGAGGCAATAAATTAGGAAATAAAGGATTCGAAAACTGGCGGGGCGGGGTTAGATAATGCTACTAATTATATCATTATATATCCCCTTCTAATATCTGCATGCAATCATACATTGCATGCAATCGCTTTTGGGTATTGAAGCCCTGCATATTTATACAGAAGAGCACACTCTTATGCATTTATGAGTGTATGTATATGTATGCTTGTGTGTGTGTGTGTGTGTGTTTGTGTTTGCGCAGACATGGCTGTGTGGTAAGTAGCTTGCTTACT
>NC_068994.1:32936151-32937535 GCF_001194135.2 Octopus bimaculoides
TGTGTGTGTGTGTGTGTGTGTGTGTGTGTGTGTGTGTGTGTGTGTGTGTAACCTAGTTGATAGGGTATTCGTTCACGATCGTAAGGTTATGAGTTCGATTCTTGGTACTGCGTTGTGTCGGCTCGTGACAACTCAATCAGTTGTACGAGTCAGAGACAGCTACCATCAGTTAGGGAGCGGAACGCTAGAATCATTATCATAAGCAAGGCAGCTACTAAAGACAATGGTCAGAGGGAGAAATGAAATTTACTGTCATCAAATATGAGACAACCTCCCACGACCCTACAACTTTCACTAGCTCTAGTTCTGATCTCTTACAACATCATTCTATCGCTAACTGTAGATTACTGCTAAGAAAAAGTGTACACAAAACTATACAAGGAAAATATACTACATCTAACTTTACCTCGCATGCTCTAGGATTTTATCACCTGCCCGTCGAGGCAAGGTATATTCAATGTAACGGTAAAAATAAATATTTTCTTCACAACTTCAATCACTGTTCTTTCATCTTTACATATCTAGCGTCGATCCCTCATGGGTGGGACACTCAACAACTGGTTCAGGAGCATCCGGCGGTACAGATGTATCTCGTCGGGTGATAAATAGATACAACTCATTAAAATAACAGTTCCACAATGTAACTTTTCGTTTTGTAGAAAGAAAGACAGCCAGACAGAGGAAATATCTTCATTTATATAGAAGATCAGAAATAAAATTACAGATGGGGAAAAAGAGAAACGTGTTCGCTTTCTCTTCTTTTGAGATACATCTGCATCACCGGATACTCCTGAACTAATTGTTGAGTGTTCCACCTGAGGGATCGATGTTAGATGTGTCGAAACAATTGTCGTGATTAATAAATTGTCGTATATTCCTTCTACCATCTTTCATTTGTCATATACATAACGATCACTGTGAAAATGATCGTGTTTTACCAGTAAGCTGCCAGGTGTAAACCATTCGTTTTATTATCCAATATGTGTGTGTGTGGGGGGGTATGTGGGTGTGACTCTTGCATAACAATGAACAGCCCAGTCAGGGGTGAGACTCGGTGTAGCTTTGGTTATAGATACCGAAATTTACGACTTTTTCTATTCAAAAAGGATTTCTTCAACCAAACATTCTCACGCAATTATTTGTAGCTTTACGTATATGTTCCGAGACTCCCTATTCCCAAAATACAATTATTTCACGTTCTCTCGAAAGTTTATAAATTTATTATGACATCAACAATATGTATACATAACTATATCTATCTATCTATCTATCTATCTATCTATCTATCTATACACACACACAAGTGTGAGCATGCATACACAGGCGCGCACGCATGCACATACACACACACACACACACACACACACAGCCCTCCCCGCCCCCA
>NC_068994.1:32938456-32939817 GCF_001194135.2 Octopus bimaculoides
CACACACACATACACTCACACACACCACACACACATACACTCACACACACACACCACACACACATACACTCACACACACACACACACACACACCACACACACATACACACAGATACGCTTACACAGGTATGTACATATAAGTGTGTATGTCTGTGTGTGCATTTGAGAGTGTGAGAGTATCTATGCGTATGCACGTAGAACATTCATAATGCCGCACACATAGACACACACACACACACACACGCACACACACACACGCACACGCACACATACATACATACATACATACATACATACATACATGCCAACACCCATGCATATATACTCTTACACACACATGCGCGGACACTCATGCCACTATTCTCAGACACTCTCAAACAGCCTTCCTACACAGCCATCTCGAACACCATACACATCCATATATAACACGCACACACACACCCTGCGTGCGTGCGCACTCACACAACTAGATCTGTACAATAAAATAGAAGCTTTTATTTCTGAGAACGTTCAATAAAACTTTCATTTTGAAAAGCCTCATCATGCCTGTATCTAATCTGTAACATGACTTACAGCTTATTTTCACGCCTGTAAATATACGTATAAGGCACACAATGTCAATAACAAGCTTAGAGGTGTGGACACAACAGCTGTGTCTTAGCAATTTCTCAGCCAAAAAAGGCCAAAGTTCCAAACCATTTTACTTGGCATTTTTGTGGAAATTGACCAGTCTACTGTAGGTTTTATGACTGCATCAGCTTTTCAAAAGATGTGCTCCAAGCTAAATCACACGCAAGCACATGTGTGCATGCTGGCGTTTACATACGCATAAACACACATACATGCGTGCACGCACGTGGTCACGCATGCACGTATACATACACACATATATAGATGCGAACGCGCGCATACAAGCATGACCCAATCGTTACTCACACACGTTCACATACATTTTTTTACATTCACAAAGATAAAGACGTGTTCTCTCTCTCTCACACACACATACACACACATACACATGCTTTCATGCAAAAGTTCGCGCACGGTTGTATGCTTTTGTTCATGTGTATATGTGTGTGTGTGTGCGTGTGTGTGTGTGTGCATGCGTATGTGTGTGCATGCGTGTGTGTGTGCATGCGTTTGTGTTTATATATATATATATACTCTTTTACTCTTTTACTTGTTTCAGTCATTTGGCTGCGGCCATGCTGGAGCACCGCCTTTAGTCGAGAAAATCGACCCCAGGACTTATTCTTTGTAAGCCTAGTACTTAATCTATCGGTCTCTTTTTGCCGAACCGCTAAGTTACGGGGGTGTAGACACACCAGCATCGGTTGTCAAGCAAAGGTGGGGAGACAAAC
>NC_068994.1:32939827-32941206 GCF_001194135.2 Octopus bimaculoides
ACACACACACACATATATATATATATATATATACGGCGGGCTTCTTTCAGTTTCCGTCTACCAAATCCACTCACAAGGCTTTGGTCGGCTCGAGGCTATAGTAGAAGACACTTGCCCAAGGTGCCACGCAGTGGGACTGAACTCGGAACCATGTGGTTGGTAACACACACACGCACAAATACACAAATACACATATACATATATATATATATTTATACACACATACATACAAGCGCACGTGCGGTATAGTAGTCTTGCTTAAAACAATACTCTTAAGATTCTGTAAACCTCAAAAATCCGAAAGGTCTTTGAATACTGACATAATACGCTACAAGCGGAATCTTCAGCGAAGTAAAGATCCCATTTGAAGATCTCATGAACACAAAGCACTTCTGTTGTATGCCGTTATGAAAGGTAACCTTTCCTACCCTGGGTGTGGCTTCCCCGGCCCCAGACAGTTGGCCACTTGCCGACAGTTCGTTGTCAGCAATCACCACAGTAATACTTTCGCTCGTTACCCACTGCGATTACCGTCTGTTTTGTGCTCTGTGGTGTGGAGATAGTGTTGAAAATGTTAAAAAGCCCTGGATTTATTCCCATTGTTTTTAGTCTTTTAACTTGCTTCAGTCATTAGATTGCGGCAATGTTGGGGCACCGCCTTTAAAACTTTTAGTTGAATGAATCGACCCCAGTACCCATTTAAAAAAAAAAACTTTGGGACTTATTCTATAGGTTTATTTTGTCCAACCGGTAAGTCATAGATACGTAAACACACCAACATTAGTTGTCAAGCGGTTGTGGGGAAACGCGCGTGTGAGAGCGCGCGCGCACACACATACACTCACAAGCATGCATATTTATATACACGACGGGCTTACGGTCTTCTTTCAGTTTCTGTCAACCAAATACACTTACATCGCTTTGATCAGCCCGAAGTTGATATAATAGAGGATATAGTAGAAGACAAGGTGCTACGCAGTGGGTTTGAACCCAGAACCATGTGGTTGGGAAGCAAACTTCTCACCACACAGCCACACCTTTCCGAAGTTTTTAGACTCACAAGGGCCAGTTTCCCGGTTTCCGGGATGAACAAATTCCCCACCTGGACGGGACGCAGGTCTGTCGAGGGATCACTCATTTTTGCCAGCTGAGTGGACTGGGGCAACGAGAAATGAAGTGTTTTGCTCAAGAACACAACGCGTCGTCCGGTCCAGGAATGGAAACCACAATCTTACGATCATGAATCCAACACTTTTGACCACTCAACCAGGCTCCTCCACGCCAGCGTCCATGGGTAATGATGAAAAGAAAATAGAAAACATGTTTATCTATAACACAGAAAGTTAGGTTGTTGAAAAGTTTTGATCGTAGCGTAAACT
>NC_068994.1:32941216-32944500 GCF_001194135.2 Octopus bimaculoides
GGCCGGCACATTTAAAAAATAATTTTTTGTAACTAAACACTTTCAAAATTCGTATACTGGTAGAATGTGTCACATAAAACATCATTTACTCTTGGCGTTTTTGAGAAAATTGCGTATTTTCGAAGTTATTTTGTGTTAAAGTTGTCGTATTTCGGTAATGTCAAACAATCAATGACGTCTATTGAGGCGGAAATAACTTTTAAAATATAAACTTTTCTCAACAACACTAAGAGTAAAAGTTGTTTTATATGACACATTCTACCAGTGTCCGAAGTTTGAAAGTGTTTAGTTACAAAAAATTAATTTCTCGATGTGCTGTTCAAAGGGAAAAGATCCACAACGACTATTAACGACCTGAAAAAAAAAAAAAAAAAATGACAAGTTGTTGAAGTTCTACGCAAATACTGAAGAACAAAAGTTAATGAAAAAATAGAAGAACACTACATGGAGCGAAAAATGAAAATCTCGATCATGTATTGATGAAGTCAGCATCGGAGAAAACGCATGCCACTCAACGGAATGTTGATCATAAAACAGGTAAAATCTATCATGACGAACCGAACTGAATGTTGAAGCTAGCTGTGAATATTCAGCAGTCTGGTTACAAACATTTAAGAAACGCAGGACATTAAATATTGAAAGATTTGTGGTGATAAAGCATCTGCTGATCACGAAGCAGCAGAGAAATTCATTGACACTTGAAATTCACCTCTATGTATGAGTGTAACATGACTAGCGTCATTACTTATACATTACTTCAAAAATGCTGACATTTTCCAGTTTTTATTTTATTTCCTTTTAATCCTACTCTGTACTTTGTTTTTGCACCTTAACGTAAAACCGAATACCTGTATAGTGGAAAATAAAATACGAGTGATGTATGTGTACTGTAACCTTTTAATCAAAGTATGCCGTCGTAGGTGGAGGCAGATAGCTTACCTTTCTGTTGATATTATGTACAAAAAGAATTATGCAAAACTACATTCAGGGTGTAACAAGTATGTACACCAAATAAATGACAAGGAGAAAATAATATTTGTTGATACGGGCTTTATTTTATCGTCACAGTATAATATACAACTTTTTCGAGTTGTTATTATACAAAGATTAGTTTTATGGTCCATTTTGTAGGTAGTTACGTTTATCTGAGTGACCGCTGAAAGATAGATAGAAGAAGAGACGCAGAGTAAAAGAATTTACCTATGTGTTTTGACAAATAGAGGACGTGAAAGTTGTGTAATCCCGAGGTGGCAAACCATAAGTGAAAGGAGAAAAAGAAAGATCTGCTCTTCTCGCGAGGGGCCAAGTGAAATAGAAAGAACTGAGTTTGGGTACTGTATACATATTGGAAAGCTTGATGTAGGTCGGAGAACAATCGAAGGTAAATGAATTTATCTTTGTTGAACTGCATTTAATCCAAGAGTGTTCATTTAAACAATAGAACGTATTTAAGTGTGATAGTTGACCCTCACAAATTTCGAAGTGCTAATGTCAAGAACATTAGGAAGGAACTCATAGAAACTTGTAGGCTTCGAATCTTGGCTAAGAATCTAGAAAGCAATTCGCTACAAGGGTATATCTATAACTTATATTATGAAATATAAATGGATATTGCGTTTAAACTTGGGGCCCACCCACAGGGTTTAATTTTATGCGTATTAAAAATGCTCCTGTATCTGAAATTCCTAAATCCGCCATGGTTTCTTCCCCAAGAAGTTCGCATACGGAGTTCTTAACCTGTGCCTTGAGATGAAGATGATATAAACGAGTTTACAGAAACATAGATGATGATTAATATAAAGTGGTTACTATTATTATTATTTTTCTTGTTGTTATTATTATTATTAAGGTGGCGAGCCAGCAGAATCGTTAGCACGGCGGACAAAATGCTTAGCAGTCTTTCACGCACTCAGTTCAAATCCCACCGAGCTTTCGAGGTTAAAACTATCCCAAGTTAAGACTATAGCAGGAATGTTGAATTTTATAAAACTGAATGGCTTAGAAAACTCTAACAGTAAAATCGCCAGAGGTTGTGAATTAATTTTGATAACTCTGGAAACGGCTTCATCTGTAGAGCACAACTTTTATGCTTTGAAACGAATTAAGACTTATCATAGACATATCAGACTCAAGAAAGTTTGCAAAAAACAAAATAAATAAATAAAAGTGGCTGTGTGGTAAGTAGCTTGTTTACCAACCACATGGTTCCGGGTTCATTCCCACTGCGTGGCACCTTGGACAAGTGTCTTCTACTATAGTCTCGGGCCGACCAAAGCTTTGTGAGTGAATTTGGTAGACGGAAACTGAAGGAAGCCCGTCGTATATATGTATATATATATGTATGTGTGTGTCTGTGTTTGTCCCCCACCATCGCTGGGTGACGAGCTGGCAGAACCGTTAGCACGCCGAACAAAATGCTTAGCGGTATTTCGTCAGTCTTTATGTTCTGTGTTCAATTTCCGTAGAGGTCGGCTTTGCCTTTCATCCTTTCGGAGTCGATAAATTAAGTAACGGTCAAGTACTAGGGTCAATATAATCGACACCGTCTTCCACTTATCTCAAAAAACTTCTGGGTTTGTGCCAAAATCTGAAACCATGATTAAGATGATGATGGTGGTGATAATATTGACAATGACGATGATGATGAGGATGAGGATGATGATGATGATGGTGGTGGTGGTGGTGGTGGTGGTGGTGGTGGTGATGATGATGATGATGATGATGAAGGAGATGACAACAACGACAACGATGACAGTAACGACGACGGCTATGATGATGATGATGATGATGATGATGATGATGGTGGTGACAAAAGTTGCTCTACTGATGTTAGTGTTGGTAGAATGGTTTCAGGAAGCAAAATCAAGAAAACTAAACGGAAAGAAAAAAAAACAAAACAAAACAAAAAAAAATGAATAGAAAAGAAAAAAGAGAAAAAAAATAATAAATGTGTTAATTTTAGTGACTGTAATAAAAAGGAAGCAAAACATCAGGGCGTTGATTAATGAGCCAAGGAGGAAAGCCGATACGTGGTGTCGGTTTAGGATGCTAGAAACAGCAGGCAAAATCATTTATATAAAAGTCGCGCACATAAGCGTAGGTATGGCTACGTGATTAAGAAGCTCACTTTGCACCCGAGTGGTTTCGGGTTCAGTCCTATTACGCGAGCGACACCTTGGCGAGGTCTCTTCTACCAAAGCTCGGACCCAATTAATGCCTTGTGAATGAATTTGGTAGTCGGAAACTATGTGGAATCTTCTCTTGTATAAGTATGTATATATATA
>NC_068994.1:32945235-32947897 GCF_001194135.2 Octopus bimaculoides
TATATATATATATATATATATGTATGTATGTATGTATGTATGTATGTGTATATGTGCTTGGCTCCATCTAACACTTGACAACCAGTGGTGGTTTATTTATTGAATATACATCAGGAATTCCACAGTATCCATAAAGTTTATATAAATAGATAAATAATAATAGAAAATGGACTGAACAACATTCTTTATTTAAAATCATTACAATTGTTTCCCCATATCGTTAGTCCCATAGTACATTGGTGAGATGATATCCTCAATATATTGTGTAACCACTATTGTCCGTCAAAGATGTATGCTGTGTTTTCTCAAGTGAATATTTTCGTAACGTGCCGCTAGCTGGGTACGTTCCTGCACAGTAAGACGTCCAGCCATGTTTGTAGGGCTTCTAAATTTCATACAAAATATTCGATCTGAAAGAAAAAAAAGAAAATAGAATCAATTCCCGTGCGTTAAAGAATATACACAACACATTTGAGAAAAAAATTATAGTTAATAATAATTATAAGTATTTTAAAATTGGGAGTTACTTTTCAATCACCTTGTATATAGAAAACTGGCACTCCGTCGCTTACAACGATGAGCGTTCCAGTTGATCTGATCAACGGAATAGCCTGCTCGTGAAATTAACGCGCATATAGCTGAGGAGTCCACAGACACGTGTAACCTTAACGTAGTTCTCAGGGAGATTCAACGTGACACAGAATGTGGCAAGGCTGGCCCTTTGAATCACAGGTACAGCTCATTTTGGCCAGCTGAATGGATTGGAGCAACATAAAATAAGCGTCTTGCACAAGGGCATAATGTGACGCCGGGAATTGAACTCACAACTTAACGATCGTAAGTAGAATACCCTAACCACTAAGTCACGTGCCTTCATATAAATATTTCTCTCTCTATTTATATATATAGAAATATATAAAATTTATTAATAAGGGTAGAAATTGATATTATTCAATTACAACCAGTAGTCTAGCATATAAAAAAAATCTGAAGATTAAAATTATATTACATACAAAAATAAGAGGTAAATTAGCTGCAAAAATTTATTAACTGCAGAGTTATTTCCGGACTTAGCGCGCCAGATTGAAGACATTTGAACGGATACACTGAATGTAATTTGTAGAACTCTATACGTGCTCCCTTTCGGGTGGACGTCTTGTGTCTTGTTCTGGAAATTATATTTTAAATCGACAGACTACGCTGATGATCCTGCAGATATTTACTTATGTAAATTTTAACAGGTGAAACCATGGTACGTAGGTTAATCGTTTTTTCATTTTTTATTTAGTATTTTTTCATTTGTCTTGTCCTTTTACAGTCTCTTGTGTCGCTAAATTTTTACTGAGAACATATTTTTCGTGGTAAGATGATTCAGCATTTATTTCTAGCGTATAAGAGTCCACTTTTGCTGGTCATTCCTCTTATTTTTATATAGAAATATATATCTATGTATGTATGTATAAACGACGGGCTTCCTTTAATTTCTGTCTCCCAAATTGGTCCGCTTCTGTGACAAAAAAAAAACAAAAAAAAATGCTTGCCTGAGGTACCACACAATGGGACTGAACCCGGTCGGGAAGCATATTGCCTGTCCATCAGATGGAATAGTGATCAGAGTTGATCCAGTGTTAAACAAAACCACAACGAAGGAGAAGTTGGGTGAGAGGTAGAAAGGAAAACGTGTATGTGAGAAAGAGGTGACGGAGAGAAAGCATGAGAATAATAGAGAGGAGAAGGTGAGAATTTGGGGAAACAAAGATAAACAAGGGAGAGTGTGGAGGTGGGAGATATACAGAGAATAAGTGAGATAGGAGAGGGGGAAGGGGAGATGGAGGGAGGAAAGAGAGAAAGACTTATAGATGGGCAGGTAATGAAATCTAGTAGAAGGGTAAAGAGAGGTTAGATTGATAGTCACAGAGAGGAGAGAGAGAGAGAGAGAGAGAGAGAGAGAGAGAGAGAGAGAGAGAGAAAGAGAGAGCAAGAGCGAGAAAGGGGGTTAGATTGAGAGGGAAATAGAAAAGAGATTATGTCTAAGTTGGAAATAGAGAGAGAGAAAGAGAGGGGAGGGGAAGAGAGAGAGAGAGAAAGAAAGAGAGGGGGGAAGAGAGAGGGAGAAAGAAAGAGAGGGGGAAGAGAGAGAGAGAGAGAAAGTAAGAGAGAGAGAGAGAGAGGGAGGGGAAGAGAGAGAAAAAAAGAGAGATAGAGGTATGGTGTGTATATGAGAGGGAAAGAAAAGCGAGATAGAAACATGGTGAGAGAGAGAGAGAGTGAGAGAGAAAGAGGTATAATGAAAGAATGTGTAAGAGAGGGAGAAAGAGCGTTAGGAAAAGGGTGGCTGCCGTGAGTCAAGTGATAAAGAGAAGTTGGAGAATTAGAGAGGGTGGGAGGAGAGAATGAAAAAAGTGGGAGGGAAAGAGAGAATTAGAAAAGGAGAGACAGAAGGCAGCAAACTCATCGAGAAGCTAGAGAAAGAGAGGATCAGACAGAGAGAGAGAGAGGGGGGGGGAGGGATAGAAAGCGTTAGTGAGAAGGAAGGTGAGGGGCTGGAGCTATGGGAGGAAATGAAAAGCCCCGGAAATAAACAGTCGATTAAATAATAAGAGACAAGAGACAGACAGTCAAACAGGCAGACGGTCGGACCGACAGATAGACGGACAATGAA
>NC_068994.1:32950155-32950533 GCF_001194135.2 Octopus bimaculoides
ATATATATATATATATATATATATATATATATATACATATATATACATATATATACATATATATACATATATATATATATACATGCGTACATACTCATCCATATATATATATGTATGTATGTATGTATATATGTATATATATCTATATATTCATACATTCACATATAGATACATACAAACACAGATATATGTATATATACACATATATACATGGTTTTATCTACATGTACGCGTGCGTGTGTGTACATACACACATGCATATACACACTCATACTTGCGTACATACATACATTCAGGAATTCATACATTTATATTTACATAATGTAAGCGGGGCCAGGGGCGTGGGTGTATATATATATATATATATATATATATATA
>NC_068994.1:32952503-32954511 GCF_001194135.2 Octopus bimaculoides
ATATTTCATATATGGTGGTTAAACTCTGCATAAGGAGTAGACAACCACCATATATGAGTGTGTGTGTGTGTGTGTGTGTGTGTGTGTGTGTGAGTTAATCAAATTCCACTGGAGCCCGATTTTAATATTTATATTTGTATACGAGGATGAGTCAAAAAGTAATGCCATTTTGTTTAGGACAGGTATAATTACCAGCACAGGATCATATATCATACATCAAAATGAAGCTGGTCCTGTGTGGATCACATCCCTACTTCTCAACATAGTCACCGTTTCTCTCAATAGCAATGTTCCATCTTCGAATGAGAGCATGTATCCCTGCCTCGTAAAATTCTGTTGACTGTTCTTTGAGCCACTTCTTCACTACAGTTTTCATTTCTTCGTCACTGGAATAATGTTTGCCTCTCAAACCCTCTTTCGTGGCGCTGAAGAGATGATAGTCTGAAGGCGCTAAATCTGGTGAGTGTGGAGGTAGTGAAGAATTGGCTCAAAGAACAGTCAACAGAATTTTACGGGGCAGGAATACATGTTCTCATTCGAAGGTGGAACATTGCTATTGAGAGAAACGGTGACTATGTTGAGAAGTAGGGATTTGATCCACAGAGGACCAGCTTCATTTTGATGTATGACACATGTTCTTGTGTTGACAATTATACCTGTCCTAAACAAAATGGCATTACTTTTTGACTCACCCTCGTTTATATAATTTCAAAATATCATATATTGCAATATTACAAATACTTTCGTGTTTTATAACAGTCTTCAGGTAAATGTTTATGTGAGAGCAACATTCACAAGTAGTTCATGTGCTTCTCATTTGAGAGCTGTAAGGAAATGACTGAATTTTTTTCTTTAAGTACTTTCCGATAGTCTCCAGCAGGCTTAGGCATCACGCTTTGTTAAACGCGGTAAGGACAATACGCGACTTCGTTGGAACAGTCCTTCCCACAAAGCAAATTAAATAAAATTTGGGATTGTCTCGTATTTCTGTTTGTTTTTTTCGTTGTTCGAAAAATGTTAATTTTCTATGTTTTCCTTTCTCATTGTGATCAACGTTTTTTTGATGTCCTGTACCCATATATGCATGTATGTATACATATAGATGTAGGTATCTACATATATGTATGGATATATACATATATCCATACATATATCTACATACTTTCTTACATTTATTCAAACCCCAAAGAATTCCTCTCAACACATGGCTTTGATGCTCCCCCACTACTCCTGCTCATGATCAGAGATGCACATATTATCAGCCACTAAGGGACATGCTCAACTGGTTAAGGTCAAGCAACTGACAAGCAGACCTGTGGTACTAAGTACAATATTTGCCATAATGATATTTCTGCTTCAGCAACTCAGTGCTGAATCTGTCTGAAATGTAATGGAAAATAGGTCAGTTTCAAAACTTTGATGTCCAGATAACAATAGCAAAGTTTGAAGGGAATAGTTGTCATTTCATTTGATTTCTTGATAGAAACAAATAAAAAATAACACTGACCATAGACAAAAATAAAGAAATAAATGAATAGATAGATAACAATTTTATGATACAGAGTAATGGGTTCACAGGTAATGGGTGCTTAGCAATATTTTTCCAAAACCTGAACGATCTATTGGAATGGAATGAAGACCGATGGACAGTACGTAGCCAGCAGGTTTAGTAGTGGTGTGCTAAATTATGCTCAATGCACAATAATAACAACAGCAACAACAACAATAACAATAATAATAATAATTATGATGATGATAATAATAATAATAATAATGATAATAATAATCATAATAATAATACTAATAATAATAATAATGATAATAATTATTATTATTATTATTACTGAGGCTCTAAATTAGATATTTCTACGCATTAAATCTTTTGATAAGCTCTTCATAAATCGTTAAAAACTTTTTTTTTTCTAAAATATACTTGCTAATTATAGGGTGTCTTAACGCTTGATGTGGTTTGTGACTGAAGAAATACGGTTTGTATGCATATATATAT
>NC_068994.1:32954941-32962104 GCF_001194135.2 Octopus bimaculoides
ATATATAAATATATGTATATATACACATACACACAAATATTAATAAGTTGTATTCATTCTATTAACTACAATTTTTTTCGTAGAGTTCATATATAAGTAAATATATTGTGAAGTAATTTAATATTTAATTTCGGAAGAAAAGCTGATTTAGTGCCATAAAACAGGAAATTGGCGGATGATTTCACCTAATTTTCTCCGTATTTCAGCCAAATATTGAAAATGAATTTTATTGCTTGAAAAACTTAACTGCAACTTAGTATAGCCAATTTATTTTATAATTACAGCGATTTACTAAACTTATTTTTTCAAGGCCATTTATTTTATGAAAATAGATATTGATAAGCTTCTAGAAAATCATTTAAGTTTTGTATACTTAACTTATATATTTAACATGGACTATCACTTGTTATTTAATAATAGCTTTTCTTTTGCAATAACATTACGTTTACTATCTCGAAAACGCTCGAGACGCAATGGAATTTCAAAATGATTATATAAAGGCTGCTTGTTATTACATTGGTGTGCGTTCTACCAGACCATTTTCAGTCAAACCCTTACCCTAACTCTAACCTGAACCTGAACCATAATCCCTACCCCGACTCTAACTCTAAACCCTAAAACTAACCCTGATCCTATTTCAGGTCATGTCACTTTACTAGACTACACATACTGCGGCACATTAAATGTTTTTTTTTTTGTTTTTTTTTTATGCCAAGATTTCTTAGTACAGGTATATCTCAACTTACGTCGGTAGATATTTTCAAGACAGGTGACTAACTCGAAAAACGTCGTATTACGAAAACAAAAAACCGACGCCCCGCCCACAAAAAAAAACATTTAAAAGAATTTGTTAGCTCATATCTGTTTTAACAAATGATTTGCATATATTCATACGGGTGGTTTATTTGATTTTCCATTTCAGTATTGGTATTTAGGCAATTTTTTTTTTTTTAAAGCTATCCTAGTTTGCTTCCCAACCACGTGATTCTATTTTCAGTCCTACTGCGTAACACTTAGGGCAAGTGTCTTTTACTATAGCCACGGGCCGACGAAAGCCTTGTGAGTGGATTTGGTAGATGGAAACTGGAACAAGCCCGTCATATATGTATGTGTGTGTGTATGTATATATATATATATATATATGTGTGTGTGTGTGTGTGTGTGTGTGTGTGTGTGTCTAAGTGTGTTCGTGTTTGTGTTTGTCCCCCACCGCCACTTGACAACCGGTGATGGTTTGTTTACGTCCCTGTAACTTAGTGGTTCGGCAAAAGAAACCGATAGAATAAGCACCAGGCTTAAGAATAAGTACTGGGGTCGATTTATTCGATAAAAAAAAAAAATGCATTCGAATACGTTCGCTGAAACCGATGTAAAGTTAGATAAATCAACTGAAGATGAGGTTTATATTTTCAATTGATTTCTCAAAAAAAGAAAACGAAAGAAAAAGAAAGAAAAAACGACGTAAGTCGTAAAAACAACTCGACGTAAGTTGTGGTATGCTTGTATTAATTAGAAAAAAATGCAGGCTCATAATTCAATCTCTACGCAAGCTCTGTTCCCGCTTGGCAACAGTCTTTTTTACGGTCAAACTCTAAACCTATTTAATTTACTTTATCAACATATAAAAATCTGTAAAACTTACCAGAAATTTATCATTTATATATATATATATATGAGCATGTCTAGATATGCAACTATATGCATTCATAAAACAAAACATACAGATCTGCACACATACATACATACATACATACCCTGTTGTTGGTGTTGAAATTCCATTGAAGGAGCCTTGGATCTAGGTTAGAAACCGGCTCTTTCTCTGTTGGCAACAAATCTTGAGATAAAACTGAATAATGACATACATAAAGAATATCAAGGGTTTAGTTCACTGATAATCTAAACCAAAAGATACACTGAGTAAGTGCTATAATTGGTCATCCGTTAGGTTCCAAGTTCACTGCTGAGGCTGGAGCTAGGGATCCGTAGTAGGCTTCCAAGTCAGCAGGTATATATTAGAGGTAAAAGGACAACAAAATCCAAAGCAGGACGAGTATCTCAAGTCATTTAGGATATTTAATTGGAGTAAGGTGAATCAAAAATGGAGAAGTAGAAGTAACTTAGAAAAGTAGAAGTAATTAATACATAAATACATATGGAGGCACACGGCCTAATGGCTAGAGCGGCGGACTCGCGGTCGAGGGATCGCGGGTTCGAATCTCAGACAGGGCGATGTGTGTGTTTATGAGCGAAACACCTAAACTCCACGTGGCTCTGGCAGAAGGTAACGGCGAACTTCTGCTAACTCTTTCGTCACAATTTTCTCTCACTCTCTTTCTATACATCTGTTTCTCTCTCTCTTTCTATACATCTCTCTCTCTCTCTCTCTCCTTCTATACATAGTGATAGTGGAGGCGCAATGGCCCACTGGTTAGGGCAGCGGATTCGCAGTCGTAGGATCGCGGTTTCGATTCCCAGACCGGGCGTTGTGAGTGTTTATTTCCACGAGTCTCCGGCAGGGGATGGTGGCGAACCCTGCTGTACTCTTTCACCACAACTTTCTCTCACTCTTTCTTCCTGTTTCTGTTGTACCTGTATTTCAAAGGGCCAGCCTTGTCACACTCTGTGTCACGCTGAATCTCCCCGAGAACTACATTAAGGTACTCTGTGGAGTGCTCAGCCACTTGCACATTAATTTCACGAGCAGGCTGTTCCGTTAATCGGATCAACTGGAACCCTTGTCGTGGTAACCGACGGAGTGCCAATGTAATGACTCGCGACAAAAACGCCGTGGTATGCAAATGACACAGATTTAAATGTCGCAGGAAAGAATCGCAAAACGGATTCTTCAAGCCGAACCAACCGGCAGCAGACATTTGGTAGACCAAGAACTGTACCATAGTCTCAGTTGGTCACGCTTCGGAATCCAGCCATTAAGTCTTATGACGGTTGCGTCTCAGAGGACCCTATGGAGAAGGCACTCGAGGACTCTACCCCCACGACCTTCCCAAGAATAATGGTCGAAGATGTAACGATGGAAGGATAGATGGGTGGATGGATTGATGGATGGGCGGAAGATCTTTGATAAAACCGAAGTATGAATATTAATGATTTTTTTCCGCCATTTAACATTAAAGATAGGGAGTAATAACGGAGTATTATTTTAACATTTAATTTCTCCGATTTTCCTTTTCTGGTCTTTTATCTCCATCTCTGTCCTATCTTGCACAAGAAGCGTTAATACTGGAAACGTTAAAAACATTTCCTTTTTCTTTCTCTATTTCCTGATTGTCATGCTAACACCAACTCTGTGCTTATTTTTTTTACCTTGTCTTTGTGTTGTACTTTTCGTCACCTTTGCACTATTATTTAAACATACCATTTATATTTCTTATCATACCATTTGTATTTCGTATTTCTTTTGTTAGATTGTGAGGATTGAATTCTGTCAGCCATTTTGCCTGATAGTTCGAGAAGGTTACGTCATTAAAATTATTACCGTATTCAGTAGACTGAATACTGGAAAAGATACAGTATTTTTCCCCCTTACTGTGTTCCATTTTCTACCTTAATTTGAGCTCTTATTTTCTCCATCCTCCATTAAACTAATAATTGTTTGATCACGACCTTGTGGAAAGATATTTACGTCATTTTACTCAACAAAAAATATTGGAAAGAAACTATTTGAAGCGCAGCATCTACTTGGAATCAGAAAACCTTCAAGCTAAAGAATGCATTTTTTCCCTTCCTGATAAAAAAAAAAATAATAATAAAAGAAAAAAATTCCACTTCATTTCATAGTGACATAACTTGCTGCAGAAATTTTCTGCGATATTTCAATCTCATCTTCGAATATGTAATAAATGTCCATGTTTAGATTTAATTAAAGAACGAAAATCTCTAAAGAGTCTGATATTGAGAGATTTGGACTCTACATAGTCTGTACAGTTTATAATTTGAACTATATTATTCGTTATTTAACTCAATTCCAGTTCTTATCACATACTTTTTGAAGTGAGTTTTTCTCTCTACAAAAAAAAAACAAAAAAAACAACGCAGGGGGAAAAATTTAACATGAAGATTATTAGTCTCGAGGAAATTCATAATTTTGTCATTATTATTATTATCATTATTATTATTATTATTATTAGTAGTAGTAGTAGTAGCAGCAGCAGCAGCAGCAGCAGTAGTAGTAGTAGTAGTAGTAGTAGTAGTAGTAGTAAAGCTGCGCCATGCTTTGAGGCTGTCGCACCTATAGAAATATCTAAATCCCTACGATATTTGGACGACGACGACGACGAAAATAAGGGTGAATGACGTGTCGTGCGACACGTCATTCCGCAGCTCATCTTATTGAAACAGCTGGATAGACCAAGGTTGAGCGTTTGGTATCTAGAATGTTCCCGGGCGCTCACTGTATTGTACCAACTGCCCAAAACTGTTAGCGGAAAAACAACCCAAGATTTCTATAGGGGGCTAGTTGAGGGTATGAGTGATGATGGCCTATGATTGAATCTAAGCATCGACGAGAACAGTCTGAGTAGTCTCGATCATGGACAATTTCCAAAAGTCTTTGGCATGGCAGTACTACAGAGGGGTATTGCCCGTTCGAGACAAGCTCATCAGGCATGGAAGTGCCAACAATCGAACCTGCCTGAGATGCTTGCATGCTAATAACTCCGTGGATAAGAGAGTTGCGGGATTGTATGCAGCAGCTGTTGTCGTGTGTAAGACGAATTCAGCTGTCTACCGAGTGTATAGTAAAGATCGATGCACCATCTTCCCTTACGAGAGAAGGAAGGTAGATCTTTTTCTACTTAGTGGCTATGGTAAAAAATAGTTGTGTGGTGGACTCATCTGAAATGCTTGAAAACATGCATTTCCTATCTGGCCAAGCCCGCATCAATTTCTTCAAATATCATATATCATATAAAGGTGAGGGTAGAGAGGGAGGTGCTGCCTTCTAGTGTGTTTATGAAAAGGTGGTCGGCAGTGGCAAAACTGGTGAGACTGAACTGATCTCCGCTAAATATGTTTTTCTAAGCAGGAGAAGAAAAAAACTGGAAGAGGGCACTTTCCCGTGCCTTGTGGATGGCAGAGTAATCCAAAATATTTGTGTGGGGTTTACCCCGGATTACCCTAAGTGGACTGCCTCGCTATTGGGGATTCTGTTATATATTTATTTATTTCTCTACTTTCTATTATATATCCTCTGTTATATCCTTTAATGTGGTAGTATCTCCCCTTGATTGACGTTAACCCCACGTTTTAGTATATTTTTTTTTATTGTATGCTGTAACTCATCCTTCGATATTGTCCTCCATGCGGTGGGCCCTTGTGGCAAAAAAAAAACGAATCAACATCACCTCCACCACCAATACACAAATCAACATCATCATCGTCACCACCACCACCACCACTACACCACCAGACACGTATTTCTGCTCCTAGTTTCTTTAACGTAGCTGCAGTCTTGGGTAAAAACTGAGACCAACTGGGAACATTTGGAAAGTGGAGTGTCTTAAAGAGTTCACAGCCCTCAACTAATCAGACACAACGAAAGGTGGAACCTCCACTTTAGCTTTTTATCGAGGATTAGTAGAGGAAAAGTGCGACGACGTTCTTGGGTGTCGAAGAACATCAGCTAGTCGCTCTTTTCCGGGGAACTTTCGGCTCGGGACCGATGGATAATTTCCCAAAATCTCTGGCCTGGTAGTGCTACCGAGGGTACATTTTTTTCCTTCCATGCTTTTTCGTCTATGAGTGCTTCTGTCTCAATTTTCAAGTTACTCCTCCTCATCCATAACCACCGGTCCACTGTATCTGTCCTGGTGTTCACATCTCTTGCAAACTGACCTTACATTTTTTTCCTTCCATACTTTTTCATTTTTTTTTGTTTTTGTTTATTTCTTGTTTAAATTTTTTTCTTTTTTTGTTCATTTCTTGTTTAAATTTTTTCTTTAGTTACTCAATTTTCTGTTTTGATAACGCCGGCCTTCTTCGCGTGTTTCAACAGTGTCTCCACGGAATTTATTACTTACCACCCTAGGCTGTTTTCCTCTGCTTTCTTCTGGACAAGTACAGCCTATCGGTGTTACTCTAAGGCTCCGTGTACTGTCAACATTTTTCTGGTCTTGGTTTCCATTTTCTTCATTTCTCTCTTTTGCCATTTTATAATTCCCGCTCCATACCGAAGTGATGCTATCGCCCACGTATCAACTACTTGGATTTTATTCCATCCAGTCAATCTTGAGCGCAGCACCAACCTCAGTCTTCGAAAATACTCCATCCTCAGTTGTTCTTTCATTTCCTTTTCCATTATCTCGTTAAACTCTAGTAAACCAAGGTATTTGTATCCATCCGTTTCAATTTGTTTAATCAAGTCTCTCTTCAGTGATTCTATCCCTGCTAGGGACTGTACCGTGCCTATTTTAGGTAGCACTTCTTGAGTTCATATTCCATTTTAATATCAGTACTAAAGCAGTAAGCCGTGTTCACCAAGGAACTCACTTGTGTCTCATCTTTGCCATACAGTTTCAAATCATCCATGAAGAGGAGGTGATTTATTGCTTGGTATTTTTCCTTCAGTTGGTACACCAAGTTCGTTTTCCTGAGTACCAAAGTCTAGGGTGTCATACAGAGAACGAAAAGCAACGGAGATAGGCAGTCACTCTGGAAAATCATTATTTCTTTATTACCCACAAGGGGCTAAACATACAGGGGACAAACAAGGACAGACAAAGGGATTAAGTCGATTACATCGACCCCAGTGCGTAACTGGTACTTAATTTATCGACCCCGAAAGGATGAAAGGCAAAGTCGACCTCGGCGGAATTTGAACTCAGAACGTAACGGCAGACGAAATACCGCTAAGCATTACGCCCGGAGTGCTAACGATTCTGCCAGCTCTGGAAAATCCTATTATTATTATTATTATTATTATTATTATTATTATTATTATTATTATTATTATTATTACTATTATTATTATTATTATTATTATTATTATTATCATTATTATTATTATTATTATTATTATTATTATCATTATTATTATTATTATTATTACTATTATTATTATTATTATTATTATCATTATTATTATTATTATTATTATTATTATTATTATTATTATTATTATTATTATTATTATTATTATTATTATT
>NC_068994.1:32962254-32962781 GCF_001194135.2 Octopus bimaculoides
ATTGAAAGTGTTTTGCGTTTATTATTATTATTATTATTATTATTATTATTATTATTATTATTATTATTATTATTATTATTATTTAAGGCAGCGAGCTAGCAGAATCATCAGCACGCCGGGCGAAATGCTACTAAGCATTTCGTCCGTCTTTACGTACTGAGTTCAAATTCCACAGAGGATGACTTTGCCTTTCGTCCTTTCAAGGTCTTTAAAATAAGTACCAGTCAAGTACTGGAGTCGATGTAATCGTCTAGCCTCCTCCCACAAGATTTCAGGCCTTTTGCCTATAGTAGAAAGGCCTATGATAGAAAGGCCTATTATAGACGCAGGCGTGGTTCTGTGGTAAGGAGGCTTGCTTCCCACTTCTTGGCACCTTGGCTAAGTTTCTTCTGCAATAGCTTCGGACTGAGTAAAGCCTTGTGCGCTTGTGAGTGGATTTTGTAGACAGAAACTGAAAGAAGCCTGTCATATATATATATATGTGTGTGTGTGTGTGTGTGTGTGTGTGTGTGTGTGTGTGTGTGTGT
>NC_068994.1:32964119-32968379 GCF_001194135.2 Octopus bimaculoides
GGTGTATTTACGTCTGCGTAAATTAGCGGTTTGGCGAAAGGCGGCGAGCTGGCAGAAACGTTAGCGCGCCGGGCGAAATGCTTAGAAGTATTTCGTCTGCCGTTACGTTCTGTGTTCGAATTCCGCCGAGGTCGACTTTGCCTTTCATCCTTTCGGAGTCGATAAATAAAGTACCAGTTACGCACTGGGGTCGATGTAATCGACTTAATCCCTTTGTCTGTCCTTGTTTGTCCCTTCTATGTTTAGCTCCTTGTGGGCAATAAAGCAATAAGAATAAGTACCAGGTTAAAAAAAAAAATACAGATGTCGATTCATTCGTCTGAAATTCTTAAAGGCGGTACCACAGCGTGGCCGCATTCTAATAGCTGAAACAAGTAAAAGATAAAAAGAAAAACCAATTACTTTTCTTCAGTGAACGTCGTATGTTGAGAAAAATGGAAAAGCCATTCTTTTCGTCACGAATCTGATTTCTACATGTATTTACAAGTCGTTGTATGTTTATCCTTTCTAAATATAGGCACAAAGCATGAAATTTGGCGGGAAGGGAGCCTGTTGATTACATCGATCCTGGTATTCATCAACTGGCATTTATTTTATCGAACTTGTAAGGATATAAGGCAAAATTGACCTTGACGGAATTTCAACTCAGAACGCAAAGACAAACGAAATGCCGCTAAGCATTTTGTCCGGCTAACTCCTGTTTTACGTGTATATTTGTGGTGTGTTCCAAAAAATGCTTGGGGTCATCAAACGATAATGTTAAGATCTTTGACGAAGCCAAAGTATAAATATTATGTAAAATAACAAAATAGACGGAGAACTTCTTACAATGCCAAAAAGAAATGTTTAATAAACTCTACATATTTCAGAAATCAAGGCCCATCACTAGAAGTAAACAGTCAAGAAATCTAAGGCCCTTTGTGCCTGAAATCCGTCTTCATTATTTTATTATTTTACTTTTTTATCATAACGTTCTTTTCTCTTGAACATTGGTTTCATATTTTGGCACAAAGCCAGTAAATTTGGGGGACGGGGTAAGTCGATTGAGTTGACTCCAGTGCTCAACTGGCAGTTATTTTATCGACCTCGAAAAGATGAAAGGCAAAATCGACCTCGACCGAATTTGAACCCAGAACGGAAAGACGGAATGTCGCTAAGCATTTTGCCCGGCGTGCTAACGATTCTGCCCGCTCGCCGTCGTTTTTCTCTATGAGTAGTAATGATTTTTTTTTCCTATTTAGCATGAAAAGTAGAAAGTAATAACTGTGGGTTATTTTGACATGACATTTTAAGCATAATTCAGCGGAATCATTCTTGGTTTACGAGGAAAATGGTTTGTAACTTTACTGTAAAACCATACATGCACTGAGGACTGTACAATAAATCCTGTTTTTTTTTGTTTGTTTTTTTTGCCAGACTTGCGTTTTATATGTCTATGGTGAGTCTCTTAATTCGTTTCAAAGCATAAAAGTTGTGCTCTGCAGATGAAGCCGTTTCCAGAGTTATCAAAATGAATTCACAATGACTAAAGACTTTACTATTAGAAGTTTCTAAGTCATTCAGTTTTATAAAACAGAAAATTCCTGCAATATTTTTAAATTGGGATTTTTCTGACATACAAACAAACCTAAGTTCTGATTTATATGACAGAAAAAAAAATCCAAGAAATCATTATAGTTACTCTTCAGTGACTGAAAAACAAGCTCTGAGAATTATTTTCTTGATTCGCAGAATGACAGATGGCGTAAAAATTTTATGAATCTTAAGAAATTCAAATTTGAAAATCTGATATTAATTTGGTTAAGTATCGTGACATTATCTCTACATATAGAAGCGAGAATGAAGTCTTCAATTCAGCATTTCCATTTTTATTTTCTTAAATCTAGGTTCACTTGCCTTTAAGTAGCCATTCTTTACTTTACAAAAATTTCCTCAAATTCTTCTCTCTTCTGTTCCAAAGCCAGATGTAAACTATTATATCCTTTATTTTTTCCATTTGTTTTTTGACACAATGACACAATACCCAAAATCATGAATTCTTGTCTGCATTATATCAAACAATGCATTATATCAGACAATAGAGACGAAAAATTACGAGAAAGCAAAAAAAAAAGAATTAGTCATTGATGACAAAAATTCACCTGCACAGTCACATGACTGATGACTGCTGATCCCACTTATATTGAAGAGTTCTCCGCCCATGTTTTTATGAATACAGTGGTAAGAGATTCTTTACACGCAAAACACTGGCTGTTGGCTGACACATTCGGAAATATTCTCGTCGAAATTTCTTGAATAACAGAAAATGTTCTTTTTGTAAAATTGCTTAAAAGAACTAATAAGCAATTCAGGGTTCATGAATTGCTAATTTTTGCCACTTTTTCCCTCTCTGTGATAAAACTAAATTAAATCCGTGGCCAAAACAGTGTATAAATATATACTGTTGGTTATTTCCTCTTAACTCTTGACCACAAACAAATCAATTCCTCAGTTATTTTTTCATCTTTTACGTTTTACTTGTTTCAATTATTGCATAGTAGCCATGCTGGAACACCGCTTTGAAAGGTTTAGTCAAACAAATCGATTCCAGTATTTATTTTCTAACAAAGATTTTGATATATATTCTATCAGTCTTTTTGACGAACCGCTAGGATATGGGGATGTAAATAAACCAACACCGATTATCAATTCGTAGAGGTAAAATAGAACACATTCACAAACACACACCCATACCCCCACATATATACACACACGCGCGCACACATGCACACACATGTACATATACCACGGGCTTCCACATAGTTTCTGTTTGCTAAATTCATTTATGAAGCATTAGTCGCTCCTGAAGCTATAATAGAAAACACTTGCTCAAGGTGCTGGACAATGGGACTGAAACTGAAATCACGTGGTTTCAAAGCGATCTTCTGAACTACCCAGCAATACCTCAATATGTTACCTTTAAAAGGCGGCGGTCTGGCAGAAACGTTAGCACGCCGGGCGAAATGCTTAGCAGTATCTCGTCTGCCGCTACGTTCTGAGTTCTAATTCCGCCGAGGTCGACTTTGCCTTTCATCCTTTAGTTACGCACTAAAGTCGATGTAATCGACTGGCCACCTCCCCCAAAATTTCAGGCCTTGTGCCTTGTTTGCCCCCCTCTTTGTTTAACCCCTTGTGGGCAATAAATAAATAAGAAACGTTAGCACGCCGGGGTTTCGTCTGTCTTCATGTTCTGAGTTCAAATTCCGCCGACGTCGACTTTGACATTCATCCTTTCGGGGTCGATAAATTAAGTACCAGTTGCGTACTGGCGTCGATCCAATCGACTGGCTCCCTCCCCCGAAATTTCGGGCCTTGTGCCTTGAGTAGAAAAGAATATTTTGCTTTCAAATTCATGTGTTTCTAAGGGTAAAGCGCTTCTGACTTTTTTTCCTGAAAGATAATTTTAGACTCCCAGAACTGTTCATATAACTCTCGTCTTCAATAAACAACAACACATAACAACTGACATAAATCAAGTAAGTCGGTGACTTCATCGATCATTAGTGAAATGACATTTGCATATTGGAGGCTCTTATTTTTAATTTCATCAATAAATGGCGCTGGCGTGATTTTACGATAAGAAGTTTACTTCATATCACATGAAAATGGGGGAAAAGCACGTCCTGCATACGTATGTATGTACGTAAATATGTATGTATGTATGCATGTCCATCATATTTGTGTAGTTGTAGACTCAGGTCTGTCATGACCTCTAGGACTCATAAGACCGGTGCTTAGCTTAGTTCCCATGGTGTATAAATGGCTGAGGTTACACTACTTGCTGCTCCTGAACGGGACGCCGGTTTGCCGTCGCAAAGTTAATTTCATATACTTTTATTCTTTTAGTTGTTTCAGTCATTTGACTGCGGCCATGCTGGAGCACCGCCTTGAAGAGTCTTAGTCGAACAAATCGATCCCAGGGCTTATTTTTTTTTTAAAGTTTAGTACTTATTCTATAAGAATCTTTAGCCGAACTGCTAAGTTACGGGGACGTTAACACGCTAACATCGTTTGTCAAGCGGCGATGGGGTGGGGCACAAATATGGACACAAGGACACATAGACAAACACACACATTTACACACGAACACAGACACACATATACATTCGTACATACATACAGGCATGCATGCATGCATACGTACATACATACATACATACATACATACATACATACATATACATATATATATATATATATATATATATATATATATATATA
>NC_068994.1:32969079-32970373 GCF_001194135.2 Octopus bimaculoides
CCCTTAAAATTTCAGGCCTTGTACCAAAAGTAGAAAGGAATATTCGATGTGGTTAGCCAAATCTTGATTTTAACTGAATGCTTGTAAGGTATGTGCTTGAATTTGAGATCACTATTCCCTTGTTATGCACACACACACACACACACACACACACACACACACACACATGTTCTTTTATTCTTTTGCTTGTTTCAGTCGTTCGACTGCGGCTATGCTGGAGTCCCACCTTAAAGGGATTTTTTTAGTCGAACAAGTCGACCCCAGGACTTTTTTTTAAAGCCTAGTACTTATTCTATCGGGCTCTTTAGCCGAACCACTAAGTTACAGGGATGTAAACACACCAACACCGGTTGTCAAGCGGTGATGGGGGACAAACACTGACACAAAGACACACACACACACACATAGATACATACATATACACATATATACGACAGGCTTCTTTCAGTTTCCGTCTGCCAAATCCACTCACAAGGCTTTGGTTCGTCCGAGATTCTTGTACAAACACTTGCCCAAGGTGCCACACAGGGGAACTGAACTCGGAACCATGTATTTAGGAAGCAAGCTTCTTATCTCACAGCCACGCCTATATACACAACGACAATTAACAGCTCGGTATACCTATATATAATACATATGTGAACTGGAGCAACGTAAAACGAAGTGTTTTACCCGGTCCAAGAATCGAAACGACGATCTTAGGACCATAAGTACAACACGCTAACCACCAGGGTAGGCGCTTTCACCTTATCTGCTTAGTGCTTTTACTAAACTGCTGGTCTCCTTACGACCTCTAAGTGTTTGCTCTGCTTTTGTTAACGAACCTATTGAATTAACATAATGCTATCAAATATATTGTATCAATATGACTTTCATCATTCATTTCTTTGCTTCTTTTGACAAACTGATTATGCTGATTGTCACGAACTCCCTTTTGATTACGCATCAAATATTCTCAATTCTTGCTTTACCAGTTCTTGTTTTCTTTCTTTTGGTTTTTCTTTTTTTGCTTTTAGATAGGCGCAGGCGTGGATGCGTGGTTAAGAAGCTTGTTTTCCCAGCCACTTGGTAACGGGTTCAATCCCGCTGCGTGGTGGCATCTCGGGCAAATGTCTCTTACCATATCCATAGGCCGACAAAAGCCTTGTGTGTGGATTTCGTTGATGGAAAATGATAGAAGTCTGTTGTGCACACACACACTAACACACACTAATACACACTAACACACACAAGCATACACATATATGTTTGTGTGTGCATGTGCCTATTTATGTGTGTGTGTGTGTGTGTGTGT
>NC_068994.1:32970694-32971637 GCF_001194135.2 Octopus bimaculoides
TGGCAAACCCTGCTGTACTCTTTCACCACAACTTTCTCTCATTCTTACTTCCTGTTTCTGTTGTGCCTGTAATTCAAAGGGCCATCCTTGTCACACTGTGTCACGCTGAAACTCCCCGAGAACTACGTTAAGGGTACACGCGTCTGTGGAGTGCTCAGCCACTTGCACGTTAATTTCACGAGCAGGCTGTTCCGTTGATCGGATCAACTGGAACCCTCGACGTCATAAGCGACGGAGTGCCAACAACAACGTGTGTGCGTGTGTGTGAGTTGGTATTTCCTTGTTTTGACATGTCATGATTGTAAACGATTGTTACCATCATACAGACTGTATCCTTCGTTTCCGATCTTAGGTGAAACCATTTCCAGCTATTTGAAAATATTACCTTACTTGGAAGCAGGTGAGGGTTGGTGATAGGAAGGACATCCGGCTGGAGATAATCTGCCAAGTAAATTCCGTCCGATCCGTACAAGCAAGGACAACTGGACGTTAAAATGACGACGATGATGATATTACAGTCTGCGTCATGCTTCTTCATTGTTTTATTGTATATTTGGCAAATTATTATTATCCATAAGTATTAGACGGCGAGCTGGCAGAAACGTTAGCGCGCCGGATGAAATGCTTCGCGGTATTTCGTCTGCCGCTACGTTCTGAGTTCAAATTCCGCCGAGGTCGACTTTGCCTTTCATCCTTTCAGGGTCGATAAATAAAGTACCAGTTACGCACTGGGGTCGATGTAATCGACTTAATCCCTTTGTCTGTCCTTGTTTGTCCCCTCTATGTTGTGGGCAATAAAGAATAAGAAACGTTAGCACGCTGGGCGAAATGCTTAGCAGTATTTTGTCTGCTGTCACGTTCTGAGTTCAAATTCCGCCGAGGTCGACTTTACCTTTCATCCTTTCAGGGTCGATATATTAAGTACCAGTTACGCACTGGAGTC
>NC_068994.1:32972293-32973841 GCF_001194135.2 Octopus bimaculoides
CACACACATATCTATATATATATATATACATACACGTGTGTGTGTATGCATGTATGTACCCTTTTCTCGCCAGGTCAAACTTTGCCTTTTATTTCACCGAGGTTGATATAATAAAATACCAGTCAAGTTTCGGGTGGTGGTGGTGGAGGGAGATTGAAGGGTCAGTGGTATCAACCGATTCCCCCTCCCCTCAAAATATCTGGTCTTGTGTTACCTTTATCAGAAACCGGTATTCAAGCGCAGTGATAATGCATCTGAGTAGTTTAATGAAACTGTGAAACAGAAAACAGATATGAAATTTCGATCGAATTTAATGAACTGACACTACTACTACTACTACTACTACTACTACTACTCCTACTACTACTACTACTACTACTACTTTGCCTTCATCTCTCCATCTAGCATATAATCTATGTTGTCAGTGCTACTGTCAGTTCAGAAATAATCAGTGTCGATTAATATCTTGCTAACCCTGACGTCCATGTCTCCGATCTCTTCTAGTGCTCACTCTAGTTATCTAGGAACATTAACACTGGTACCATAGTGACATAATACTATATGGTTCTATTGAATACAGGCTGCTTTGTCTTCCGTACCTTCTCGAAGTCAACTGAAAGTATTCCTTACATCGCGATTGTGCTGCTTATTTACCGTCCAGGTTCCCTTTCAGAATAATTCCAAATCGTCCTGGAATGGAGCCTTTACAATCTTGACGATATGTCCATTACTACAACTATATGTATATATATATATATATATATATATATATATATATATATATATACACACACAGTTTGTGTGTTTAAAAGTAAACTTACAGTTAATAGTGCTACGCTCCTGTAATTTTCTACAACGACAAAGCTTTTGACTTACGCTTGTGGTTCGTGTTTAATGACTATTAACTTCCCGTTGATTGTAAATATTCTGTCAAAAAGTCCTACCGATGGCTTGTGAAGTCATTATTCACATCGCATCTAATGGCAGTTCTAGTATCCAGTTGTCCGATGTTTCCGTTCTCTATTAATGGTTTTTGGAGAAAGGTCATCCATTTTGGTTGTGAATGTCATTTCGATCAATCTATATTACTTCTGTCAGAAGGAGAATGGTAACTCTAACACAATACTGTGAGATATTCAATGTCCACAAAACTGGAAGCTTCAATTAGTACTCGGTGTTCTTTAGTTACTTGATCGATCACGGATAACATCTAATCAGTGGGTTATCTATCGACTCGTATGTGTTTGTCACAGTCATTCATTTATTTAGTTAACTAATGTAAATAGTTATCGTATTTAATGGCATAGAAGACTCACGGGCATATTAGCAGACCTGAATTTCAGTAGCTCATATTCGAAAGGAAAAAATGGTTTTGGTTCATTAAAGCATACATATAAAGCAGTCTATCAGTATATTACAAAACAATGCAAAAGCACTTTAGCTTCTTTTTTTTTTTTTCTTAGGAGACTCTGCTGTATGATAAGATTTAAGTATTATAATTATCATTAACACACCGGGGGCGAAATGCTTAGCGGTATTTTGCCCGTC
>NC_068994.1:32974368-32980295 GCF_001194135.2 Octopus bimaculoides
CACCGGGGGAAAACGCTTAGCAGCATTTCGTCACGTCTTTACGGTCTGAGTTCAAATCCGACGAAAGTTGACTTTTCCTTTCATGCTTTCAGGGTCAATAAAATAAGGAGCACTCCGTCGCTTACGACGACGAGGGTCCCAGCTGATACGATCAACGGAACAGCCTGCTCATGAAATTAACGTGCAAGTGACTGAGCAATCCACAGACACGTGTACCCCTAACGTAGTTCTCAGGGAGACTCAGTGTGACACATAGCGTGACAAGGCCGGCCCTTTGAAATACAGGTAATACTCATTTTTGCCAGCTGAATGGTCTGGAGCAATATAAAATAAAGTGTCTTGATAACGCATCGCCGGGAATCGAACTCACGAACGTGAGCCGAACGCCCTAACCACTAAGCCACGCGCCTTCACAGTCAATAAAATAATGTACTAGTCAAGTACTTTATTTTACTGTACTGGGGATAGATGTTATCAACTAAATTCTCCCCACCCAAATTTCAGGCTTTGTACCTGTATTAGAAACCATTATTCTGCAGTAATTAGGGTCACCTTAAGGCGTTATAAACTCACGGAAAAAGCAATGTATTGGGTCTAGTAGTATTAATCTATTGTCGGCAATTCATAACATACATAAAATTTCATTGGCTCCTAAACTCGAAGAGATCCTTAAATACACTTACATTTATGTCACAGTATACATAGGTCAGAATTGGGCCCCTATTATGATGGGGCTACTTACGTACACAACCTACATGTATGTCATAGTATAGAGATTAACATTAAGCCCTTAAACAAGTGGAATTCGCTACATTTATAACCTATAGATACGTCGGCATTGGCCCCTCGATCCATGGGGCTTCCGTGTAGCTGCCCAGTGAGTCCGTGTCTTACGATACTTCTGGTTGTAAGCAACCTGTGAACTGTAAAATTTAAGGGTGATCCATGGGTTGGGTCTGCTAAGACATTTTACTCTGTTGTCCTACGGGATGGTCACGGTGGGATATCTTTAGGTCAACTCGATCAGGGATGACATAAAGCTAAGTAACAACGACTACTAAAGCTGTAAATACAACTTCCGCGATTACAATTGCGAGCCAACGAGGAAGATCCTCCATAGTTATTCATCTCGCTAGAAACAACAGCCAAGTACCCATTCAATCACACCTACTGCCCTTTCTTTTCTTCTTAAGGGAGAGGACCACAGGAAATGTGCCTTGAGTGTTGGTCATGGTTGAAATACTTTTGAGCATGGATTGGTTTAATCACAGCTGATCTGGGAGTTGTGTAACAACGGCAATGATGATGACGATAGCAATAACGACCACAATGGTGATGACGATGGCGAGGACTATAACAATGACCATGATGACGGTAACAACAACAGCGACAACAACGACGACGTCGAAGATGACAATAACAATGAGTATAACAACAACAATAACAACATTGATGACGATAACAACGCTGACAACAACAACAACAACAGGGACACCACCAACAACAACAACAACAACAACGACGACAGTAACCCTTTGTGGCTTTGCACCACAGTGTCAGAAAATCCATTGTATTTCCAAGACCTTATGGCCAACTAGAGAAATCAATACATTTCACAGCAACGTAGCTTTCGTGCCATCATAAATTAAACCTATTTGTTCTTGCAGAATGTCTGTGAGAATTATTGAGACATCTCGTAGAATTTCAAGCCATTCCGAAGTGAAACAATTGCTTATGACGGCATCAATATATATTGCAGAGCTAGTCTCGTTAGGAATTAGCGGAATTGGTTTATGCCGCCCCTTTTAATCATTTCTCTTTAAATGGTCCGTTCACATGTCATTCTTATCACGGTCCTTTAGACTTGGCTACTAGGCAAGAAAGTCGCGCATATATAAACGCATATACATATATATATATACATAAATACATACATATATACACACATGCATACGGTGTTTAGAAACATACATATACACACACATTCAACCACATACAACCAGCACGCGATATTTAGATAGATACATACTCACATATACAAAGTATTTAAACTTATACATACATGCATACACACGATCTTTTGACACATACGCATAAGATATTAAACAAACACGCAAAGTTTAGATACATAAATATACATACTCACTATATCCTGACACAAACATACGCATACACACACGATATTTAGACACGTACTTACACATACTCATATAGACACATACAAACAAGATATTTCGATACACATATATACACACATGCGTTATTTACGCACATGCATGCACATACACACCATATTTTGGCACAAACACATATACGTACACTGTAATTGTGACACATACATGCGCAATATTTAGAAACATGCATACAATATACACAAGATATATAGATACATACACATGATATTTAGACATATACTCATAGTGTATTTAGATGTATACATACACGTACCATATTTTGACAACGTATACTTAAACGTATATTAATATTAAACACTTACATACAGACGATACTTAGACACATACACACAAGATATTTAGATACACACGAGTTGAGAACGTATCGACACACGATATTTTCACTCACATATACACTCAAAAACACGATATTTGGGAACATACATGTATACATATATATATAGATATGTATCTATCTAAATATCGCGTGTTGGTTGTATGTGCATGAATGTGTGTGTATGTGTATGTTTCTAAACACCGTATGCATGTGCGTATGTATGTATTTATATATGTATACACACTATATTTAAACATACATTCACCCACATAGTTGACTGAAAAATATGCACACACACTTCTACATATATTCATGCATTCATGACCACACGTATATGTTACATACGCAAACGCACGCGTGCATACACATACACGCAACAAATAAATTCACACATTCACGAACACACATTCGGTTTTACAGATACATTGATATACACACATTTAGACAGGCAGATTGATATAGACACATTCACACAGGCACATACATTCATACACACACACGCATACCCTTAAACACACACACTCACGTAAAGAAATACACACATACGCACGCGCGCGTACACTTGCAAAGCGAATAGAGGAATTAAAACGAACAGAAAGTGTGAGGCAAGAAAGACGGAAAAGAAAAAGAAATATAGAGAGCAATGACCGAAAGAGTAAAGGCAGATATAGAATGGGAATAGAAAGATGATTGAACGAAGGAGAGGTGACAGGAAATAGTAAGAGAATAAGATTTGGAGAGAGCAAACTGATAGAGACATAAACGTGTGTGTATGAGAGAGAGTGGAGGCGCAATGGCCCAGTGGTTAGGGCAGCGGACTCGCGGTCATAGGATCGCGGTTTCGATTCCCAGACCGGGCGTTGCGAGTGTTTATTGAGCGAAAACACCTAAAGCCCCACGAGGCTCCGGCAGGGGATGGTGGTGAACCCTGCTGTACTCTTTCATCACAATTTTCTCTCACTCTTTCTTCCTGTTTCTGTTGTACCTGTAATTCAAAGGGTCAGCCTTGTCACACTGTGTCACGCTGAATATTCCCGAGAACTACGTTAAGGGTACACGTGTCTGTGGAGTGCTCAGCCACTTGCATGTTAATTTTACGAGCAGGCTGTTCCGTTTATCGGATCAACTGGAACCCTCAACATCGTAAGCGACGGAGTGCCAACACACACACATGAGAGAGAGGGGGAGAGAGAAATGGAGAGAGAAGAGGGAAAGAGGATTGGTGAGAGGAAGATGAAACGTAAAAGTGAAGAGAGGGGGTAAAATGAAGAGACAGGGAAGAGTAAGGAATAAAGAAGGAGAGAGAAAAGTGAGAGAGAGGTGGTTAGAGTTATTGTTAAAATGAGGTAGGGGAGGAGGTGCAGTTAGTGTGTGAGAGTGGGAAAGGAGCCAGAGAGGGAGGTGGGTAAAAGTTAAAATGAAAGAGCAAGGGAGGGGGAAAGAGGGGAAAATGTCATTGTGAAAAGGGGGGAGAGAGAGAGAGTCAATGAGAAATGAGGGGAAAGAAAGAGCAGTAGAGAGAGTTAATGTTATAGAAAGAGAGAGGTAGGGAGAGTTAATGTTATAGGAAGAGGTAGAGAGAGTCAGTGTGATAGGGAGGAGAGAAAGAGAGGTACAGTGAATCTTGATAGGAAGAGAGAGAAAATGATAGAGAGAGAGAGAGTCATTAGCACAGGGAGAGAAAGAGAGAGAGTGAGAGTCAATGTGATAGGTAAGAGAGAGTGTTTGAGAGAGTCAAATGCTATTGGAAGTGGGAGAAAAAGAGAGAGGTAGAGAGAGTCTCTGGGATAGAGAAGAAAGAGAGACAGGCAGATAGAAAAGGACAATGTGATAGGAAGGCAAGAGGGATGGTGAGAGACAAGGCTAAAATGTAAGAATACATGAACTGTAAATGAAATCCCAGAACCAAGAAATTATTGCAGTATTGACAACAGGAATTGAACTAGCGATGTCTCAGCCAGATGGGATTACCTTCAAATACCTGGATACTTGCTATAGTGGTTTAAGCCCCAGGTCAGCCTTGATTTAACCAGTTTATGATGAAAAGACTTCTGACCATATAGTTTCCTTTTTAAAGACAGTAGGGTATTGTTTGTTTGAGGTTTGGCTATTATTTCCAGCAAATATAGAGTTCCCATTGCAGTATTAACAGTGGTGATAGTGGCGGTGTAGTGGGGGCAATATGGTGGTGATGAGTGCATTTTTATCCCAAGCCATCAAAGGCAAGAGGAAACACTGTGCTACGAAGCTTTCGGACAAACTCAAGTATCCCCTCCAGCCTAACATGCTTTGGCTTTTCTCAGATGTGAAAAATTTTTGGTCTCTCGCTCAACTGTGCCCCATATATAGTAATCAAGGGGGTTGCAGTCTGGGGAGTAAGGTGACCAGATGTTAGGGGTGATGTGATCACAGAATTGTCTAACAGCCATGACTGGGTTCTTCTGCTTGTGTGGCATGGTGCAGAGTCTTGTTGCCAAACATTAGGGTCTTCCAGCAGCTACCCTTTTAATCCAGAGCAGCACTACCTTCTCCAGACACTTGATGTAGGCATCTGTATTGAGTGTGAGGCCGTGTGGGAAGATAAATGTAGGCATAACGTCACCATCACTAGTGATCACTCCAAACACCATCATGATGACTGAATGCTTGATTTTTATTACTCTCAGTACATGTTTTGGGGACACAGCAAGCCAACAATTGTTCTGTGTATTCACCATCTAACCCTGGCAAAAATTTTTCACATCTGAGAAAAACCAAAGCATGTTAGGTTGGAGGGGATGCTTGAGTTTGTCAAAAAGCTTCGTAACACAGTCTTTCCTCTTGCCTTTGATGGCTTGGGATAAAAATTGACCCTTTCTCATCTTGTATGAGGAATACTGAATGTCTTCATGCACTACCTGCCTGATAAGAAACTCAGACATTCTCATGTATCTGGCAATGGACCTGATTGACTTGGAGAGGTCATTATTAATCATGGCCTGGATCACACCAACAAATTAAGGAGTTCTTTTCTAATCAGAATGATCAGAGTGAGTTTTCCGAGCTGCCTTACCTTTGTAATCACCATTAGACTCATCCAGCACTTACCGAATCCGCTGTACTATCCTCAAATTGTCACCCAAACACTCTGAAATATTCGTATTGGAGCTTTCGGCGCAAATGCCAAGCAGTACAGCATCTCATTTCCAAATTTCTGGCAGTATGAATTGCGTCATGGTGCTGTTTTTCTAACCCTACTATACTGACCCCACTATACTGTTGACAAAATCAAAAACAATGTGTATACATGAAATCAAAAATATAAAATGGCGACAATTTATCCATCGCAGCCTGTATATGTGTGAGTGTGTGTGCATGTGTATATATATGCATATATAAATATATATGTACATATATATATAATGTGTGCGTGTATA
>NC_068994.1:32981600-32983432 GCF_001194135.2 Octopus bimaculoides
CCCCTGGACTGGTTTGTGCGGGTGGCACATAAAAGACACCATTTCGAGCGTGGCCGTTTTCGTGCGGGTGACACGTAAAAGCACCCACTACACTCTCTGAGTGGTTGGCGTTAGGAAGGGCATCCAGCTGTAGAAACTCTGCCAAATCAGACTGGAGCCTGGTGTTGCCATCCGGTTTCACCAGTCCTCAGTCAAATCGTCCAACCCATGCTAGCATGGAAAGCGGACGTTAAACGATGATGATGATGATGATGACATACATATATATATTTGTGTGTGTGCCTTTGTGTTTGTATTGTATTTGTACCTCATCACCAGTTGACAACTGGTGTTGGTTTGTTTACATCGATGTAAGTTAGCAGTTTGCCAAAAGATCCCCCTAGAATATGTACCAGATTTAAAAACAAATACTTGAGTTGATCTGTTCAACTAAAACCCTTTCAAGGGAGTGCCCCAGCATGGCCACAGTCCAACGACTGAAATGAAGAAAAGAGTGAAAAATGAAAAGAATAAAAATTTGAAACGATATTATTTGATGTGGCCTTGTTATTTTCTAAGACAGTTTGGGTGTGGTATGAAGAAGACTTGGCTGCTATTTCTAAGAACCCCTTCCATTAGTTCATAGTGTCATTTAAGTATTTGGCATTTAGCCTCTACTGTTTACTAATTAGCTTGTGTGTAACAGAGTGTCGTAAACCATTCATGTGCGAAGGGTTGGATACAAGACTTTGCAAGGGACTTCAAACATAGCTTTGTGTGTGTGTGTGTGTTGTGTTCTATGGTCATATTAACTAAGGTGCCTCCCTTATAGTCATGTCTACTGGTGCAGTGTACTAATAAGGATGGCAGTGGTGGTGCTGGTGGGGAAGCGGTCAGTGCGGTGGTAAAGAAGACAAAGGAGAATGGGGAGGAGGAAAAGGAGGAAGTGGAGGTGGAGCAGCAGCAGCAGAAGCAGAAGAAGAAGAAGAAGAACAACAACAACAACAGCAACAAGAACAAGAACAAGAAGGACAAGAAGAAGAAGGAGAAGAAGGAATGATGATGATGATGTGGAGGAGGAGGAGAAGGAGGAAGAGGGAGGAGGGAGGAGGAGGAGCATGAACGTTATGATGAAGAAATTAAGAAGGAGATGATGATGCTGGTGATGATGATGATGATGATGATGAAGAGGGGGAGGAGAGGAGGAGGAGGATGGACATTGGGATGAAGAAATTAAGCAGGAAGTGATGATACTGATGACGATGATGATGATGATGATGATGATGATTATAATGATGATGAAGAAACTAAGAAGAAGCTGGTGGTTGTGGAAATGGAAGTGATGAAGATGATGATGATGATGATGACGATGACGATGACGATGAATAAGCGAGTTCAAAGGATTCACTAAATATTCAGGATGTTTGCTAATAACAATAACAATAATAATAACAACAATAATAATAATAATAATAATAATAATAATAATAATAATAATAACAATTTCAAGAGTAGTAGTGGTAGTAGTTATTGAGATTCAGGCAATAAAGTCTTGGAGAACCAACATGTCAAGATTGGTAACCATGCATTTCAAAGTGAGTTGATGGGGGAAGATTTATATGCTAGTGTGTGTGTGTGTGTGTGTGTGTGTGTGTGTCTGTGTATTAGGATGTGTATGCATATTATTTGGTATATATATGTGTGTGCATGTACATATGTTTGTGTGTATATTAGAGTGCATATATATATATATATATATATATATATGTATACATATATACGTCTGTGCATGTGAGTGATAGCATATGTACCTGTGTGTGTGTGTGTGTGTGTGTGTGTGTGTGTGTATATAT
>NC_068994.1:32983512-32985269 GCF_001194135.2 Octopus bimaculoides
ATATATATATATATATATATATATGTATATAAATATATTTGTCTCTTTGTGTTTGTGAGAGATTTCTATGTGCATGTGTTTATAGGCATGCATGTATGCATACTTGGCTAAGTATGTGCGTGTATTGGTATCTATGTGTGAAAGAGAGTGTTAGTACTTCCACTGTATACTTATGAACATGCATACAGGCTGTGTATGTGTGTGTGAAATTTTATAGTTGTGATCTTTTAGTGTTTAGTATGTGTAAGACTCTGTGTGTATATATATATATATATGTATCTGTGTTTGCATGTATGTGTTTGTATGTGCATGTATGTATTTGTGTATGTATGTGTTGTATGTATATGTGCATATATGTGTTTGCATGTGTATGAGAGAGTAATTGAGTGTCTCCATACGGATGTGTTCATGAGATTCTATGTGTGTGATTATGTGCAGCTGTGTATGTGTAAGTGTGCACGGTGGTATTGCTGTGGTCCTTTAGTGTTTAGTATGCGTTTGTAAGACAGCTATGTATATCTGTATGTGTGCGCATGTATGCATTTGTGAATGCACATTAAATACAATGTCATGCCCTTCTATCACGCATCCATGACACTAATCCCATCCTCCCCCTCCCCTTCAACTCCTCCTTCTTCAACCTTTTGACCTTTTCCAATTCCTTTTCACTATGGACTCCAAGTCCCTCTAAACTATTATCCCCCCACGCTGATGGTCACTTGGAGCTAAAATATTTTCTTGACCATCACACCATGTTTTATTCCACCACCACCATCACCTCCAACACCACCACCACCTCCACCCCCACCAAACTTATACTATGCGTCCTGCCCCTTACTGAATGCTTCCTTGCCCTCAAGTGCTTCTTCTTTTCCAGGACATTTTAGCAGCAGACCAATGGGCAGGTCATTGGAGATTCATTTAAGCATTGAATAGAATACATTGTGATATTCGTTCAAGTCTCAATGTTATAAGTTCAAATCCCACCAAGATCCATTTTGCCTTTTAACTTTTCAAGCTCCTCATCATTGTGATCATCATCATAATCATCATCATCATCGTCGTTTTAACGTCCATTTTTCCATGCTTGCTATGAGCTGGACAGAGTTTATCGAAGTAGATTTTTAGATTTTCTACAGCTGGACACCTTTCCTGTTGCCAACAATTAACTGTTTTGAATCAAAATAACATTTCCCCAAGTTGGTCACAGAATATTGGAAATGAATGGCATTCATTTACTACAATCATACACACACTCTCACTCTCTCTCTCTCTTTCTCACACACACATACAAACTTCTATTGATATATATACATACACCATACATACTTGTATACATATACATACATACATATATATGATAGATCGCTGACCACTACATTTATATTTTTTTCTCCTTGTTTCTCTCCTTATTTCTTTCTGTGTTCCTTTCAGTTGAAGAGCGTAGGCTCGAAACATCAAAGACTTTCTCTATTCCCAAGCGTTAAACTAATACATCCATTTGTTATTTACACCACCTCTCTTTGTCTGTTGTTTTTTTCGTAAATTCTCCCATATATATATATGTATATATATATATATATATATATATATATATTATTCTTAAACAAGCATATTATTGACGGTGACTCTGAAGTTTTGGTCAGTTAGATAGTCCAACAATGGCTTAATTGGCCAAAACTTCGAAGTCACTGTCAATAATATTCGTGTTTAAGAATATTAAATTTGTACTCCTCAAAAATATAGAGTAACCCATT
>NC_068994.1:32985345-32986255 GCF_001194135.2 Octopus bimaculoides
CATGCTGGAGCGCCGCCTTTAGTCGAGCAAATCGACCCCAAAACTTATTCTTTGTAAGCCTAGTACTTATTCTATCAGTTTCTTTTTGCCGAACCGCTAAATTACAGGGACGTAAACACACAAGCATCGGTTGTCAAGCGATGGTGGAGGGACAAACACAGACACACAGACACATACACACACACACACACACACACATATATGATGGGCTTCTTTCAGTTTCCGTCTACCATATCCACTCACAAGGCTTTGGTTGGCCCGAGGCTATAGTAGAAGACATTTGCTCAAGGTACCACGCAGTGGGACTGAACCCGGAACCATGGGATGAGTCATTTTGTTTTAATGCTTTTATAATTAACACACTCACCAGTTTGATTTTCACTCATTTGCTTATTTATTTTTTTTCTGAAATTTTCATTCCTTCTTGCAGCCTCTTCAATGGTTGTTGACTCTATCCTGTTTGTGTGCATGTGTATACATGTATGTATGTATGTATGTATGTATGTATGTATGTATGTATGTCTGTGTGTGTATGCATGTATGTATTCTACATATTTGTGTGTTCATCTTTGTGCGTTTGTGTGTGTGTGCATTTGTGTGTGTACTTCTGTCTCCTTGTGTGGGTGTGGATGCATGTGTGAAGTGTGCACGTGTGTATAAGGTCATATGACTCAGTCTTCTTTTGTGTATGTGTGTGTGCTTGTCTGTCTGTATTACCTATGCACCTATCTATCTACCTATCTATCTGTTTACTTACATATCCATTTACCTTCTTATATATATATATATATATATATATATATATATATATATACCGCGGAATCCTTTGTAGTTTTGTTGTTATTTTTTTCTTTTGGATTTACAATTTATATATATATATATATATATATATATACATATATATATATAT
>NC_068994.1:32986625-32990408 GCF_001194135.2 Octopus bimaculoides
GTTAAATTTTAAGGCACAATAAGAAAATGACTCTCCCCAGACACAACAGAATATGCTTCAACAAACGAAATCACATAAAAAATCTTGCAAACCAAATCCCAAAACGAAATATATATATATATATATATATATATATAAGCACATACATACACACATATATATATATAAATATATATAAACACACATGTATAAACATAAATTGCAGGCTTCTTTCTACCATTCATACTCCAAAGACTTTGGTCAGCCGGAAGTTACAATGGAAAATACTTACTCAAGGCACCACATGGTGGGACTGAACTTGATACCATGTGGTTGGGAAGCAAACTTCATAACTGCACAGCTCCACCTGTGCCTATGTCACACCTGCACCTGCAAATCAAGGTCAATATTAAAAGAAGTACAAACCTAGTGCGGGTGGTAGATTTCTCTTCCTTGTTCCATTATGTCCAGGATATTCTAGTTGATAATGTATGGGACAGATGAAAAGGTGCCCTTCCATGTCTGATTGTGGCTGCTGTATTGGAACTTCAAACAATTACTAGAAGTATGGTGCACTCTGTCAGGTCATACTGACCGGTGAGTGATGTCTGTTGTTAGTTATAGTGTGTTAGAATTATGACATCACTACCACTACTATCATCATCACCACCACCACCACCACCACCACCACCACAATCATCAACATTATCACCACCACCACCATAACCACCACCACCACCACCATTGTCATTGTCATCATCATCTTCAGTCACACCGCCACCGCACCATTACCATCATCACCATCACCACCACCATCATTACCATCGTCATTTAATGCTCATGTTCTGTGTTGACACGGGTTGGATGGTTTGCCCAGATCCGATGTATCCCAGGTCTGCATCAAGCTCCAGTGTCTGCCTTGGCATAGATCTTTCATGGCTAGCTACCTTTCCTAATGCCAGCCATTTTACAGCATGAGCTGGGTGCTTTTTTTTTTCATGCCACCTGCACTATTGAGATCGCCATGCAGATCGCAGGACTACAACCTTCGGTAGAGGTGAGAAGGAGTCAGTTTCATGATAGGGAATGAGGAGATTATTATGAGGAGATGAGAGCCAAGTAGGTACTTGTAGTGGGATCTGCATGGCTACTCACATCCAGGAGGGAAAAGAGGGAGAGAGAAAGAGAAAGTGTACAATATGCTGTATATTGGAAAGACTGATTGAAAATTACATGACTGATACATGTCTTATGCATGTCTAATTAAAGAGCACTGGGTCACTTTGACCCATAGTTTATCATTTCAATTCTCCTGGTTTCAGGTTCAGTCTCACTGTATGGTACCTTGAGAAAGTATTTTCAGTTACAACTGACCAAAACCTTGTGTATGGATTTGGTAGATGGAAACTGAAAGAAGCTCATTGTATGTTTGCATCTTCTTGTCTTGATACTGTGTGATTGTTGTAAATCTGCCGTTCCAAAAGTGGGCAGTACTCTGCCTCCTGGGGGTGGTGGAAAGTTCGAAGGGGGCATTGAAAAAAAGTGGGGTGATAATGGGGTAGCGATTCATGTAAAAAGTCAAGCAATAATAGGGTAACGATTCATGTAAAAACAACAAAATTATGGGTTTATTAGGTTAAGTTTTATTTGTGAAATACAGTTGCTTTGAATTTGCCTCAAAAAGAGGTCTATGTTTATGATGGCTAGTTGGGGTGGGGATGCTAGGAATGTGGCCTGGTTTTCAAGGGGGCAGCAGCCTGGAAAAGTTTGGGAACCATGTTATTCATTTCCAATATTCTGTGAAAACATGGGCAAATATTATTTTGCTTGGTTACAAAGTAGAGCATCCAACAATAGAAAATATGCCTTGGTAAACTCCATATGATCCATGCAAGCATGGGAAAGGGAATGTTAAAATGATGATGATGATGGCCACCAGTCTCTCTCTATGTTAGCATAACTCACAGGTAAAAAATAACATAAACCCTCTGTCTGACTGTACAAATCTCTATAACCTAATATGGGTGTGATTAAAAAATGTGGAAAACAATAATATAAGATGTCAAATATACACCTACAACTTTATGTCAAATATACACCTACAACACATTCAAGGAATGTGGAGCATTGTTATATGGGAAAAGGTTTTCATTGAAGATGAAAGGAAAGGTCTATAGGAGTTGTGTGAGAGCTGCAATGCTGTATGGGAGTGAGACATGGTGTTTGAGGGAGAGAGATGGCAATTTTGAGAAGGACTGAGAGAACAATGAGGCTGTTTGATAAGTGGAGGACTAAGGACTTGATGGGGATGCTAGGGTTGGAAGAATCAGTGGAACAGCTGGCAAGGGTGAATGGGGTTCGGTGGTAAAGGCATGTGTTGAAGAGGGATGAAGAGCATTTTCTGAAGAGGCTGCTAGAGTTTGAGGTAAAAGGACAGTGAAAGTGAGGTATACCGAGGAAAATGTGGAGGGGACAGGTGGAGGAGGAGATTGGGTGGGTTGGCTTGAGGAGGGAGGATGCCCAAAACTGGGCAAGATGGCGAGATGGTGTGAGGGCAGTTGCTATGGCATTGAGGTAGATCCAGCCACCTCCGTTAACGAGGACAAAACCTGGATTTAAAATGATGGATGATGAACTTTAATACCAACTTTCAACACAAGGGCTATCAATCTGATGGTAACTTACCTAATAAATGTAATCTAAAAGATAATACAGTATACCATGTTAGCAAAATAATGAAAGAAACCAATACTAATACTTCTTAAGCTCTAAATAAAATAATAACCAATTGTATACTAATTTTAATTTTTTACAATCAACCCATATGAATTGCAATTCTAGTAAATCTAATAAAAAGTCTTAAGTGGGTTTCCAATGAGAAGATAACATAGATAGATGCTATGACAGTTTCATTGGGGTGGAAACAAAGAATAACCATACAACTTTGGACCCATATGAACGAGAGCCTTTTTCACAGTGCAGTGTTTTAAACTGCAACTGTAAAAAAACTTCAACATGCCCTCTTAGTGCAACCGTTTGATACACAATGTTATCTATGGGTGAAGCATCATTACTACTGATAATACCCATCATACTTCTAACCTCTTTAAGTTTTGTTACAACATGCATACATTGCTTTAGGAATAGGAAATTATATAATTCAATTAGAAAGGTTAATTATATCTTTAAGCTTAACTTTGTGAATACAAAATATGAACAACATTGGGATAGCTTAATACCAGAAATAAGAAAGAATGCAGATTACTTTCAACAGAAGTCCTACATTTTTTTTTTAAGTAACAATAATTTATTTATTCTAAAACACAAACTCTGGAAGACTTATAAATTCTACATGTGTAATTCCACGCAGGTAAAACAATATAACAGTTGAGCACCTCGTTTAAGCAAACTGATAATTACTCAGTCATGTAGAAATCCTTTCTAATAACAGCAATTAGAAATTTTCTTTATCCTCAGTATATAACTAAAAAATTTAATATGCCAAAAATTTTCACTGTAAATTTCCTTCCCAGCAGTATGATGCAAAGATATATAACTTAATGCTAATCTGATGTAATGCCACTCTAACATACTCAGTTACATATTGCATATTTTTCACAGGTTATCATTTACATGCAATTGTGGCTAAAAACAGATTGGTGCAGAAACAGTATTCAATCTAAATATAGGCAAGATTAAACACTAACTTTTAAATAAAACTATAACAAGAAACACATAAATCTATGTACATCTTTATTGGTATTAATAGTAAACCTACAATAACTAAATTATATACTAAATAGC
>NC_068994.1:32990508-32991397 GCF_001194135.2 Octopus bimaculoides
ATATATATATATATACACACATACATACATATATACATATATATATACACACACATATATATATGTATGTATATGTGTACATTTGTATTGAAGGAGTAAGGAATGGAAGAATGAAGTGTTTAAGGAGTATGCTGAAATTTAGGAAGCAACATTATTAAAATTAATGTCACATAATAAGATGGTGTTATAAAATAAAACAACAAAAGCAACTCACTACTAAACACATACAGACTCACACATTCACAAACACACACACACATGCATACAAGCAAAAAAACTGGTGTTATAAAAATAAATTTGATGTGTTAAAATAGCTAGTGTTATAAAATACTAGTGTTATATAGAAAAAATGAATTATACAGATATAGTAATAGTATAAAACTCTAAAAGAAGTAATAATCTAGCATTCTAAAATACAATTAAATAATAGTGTTTTAAAAATACATAAAACCAGAATGAACAACAACAACAATAACAATAGTGATAATAATGAAGATAATGATGATAGTGATAATAATAATAATAATAATAATAATAATAATAATAATAATAAATAATAATAATAATAATAATAATAATAATAATAATAATAATAATTATGATGATGGTGATGATGATGATGATGATGATGGTGATGATGATGCTGATGATGATGATGGTGATGATCTTCTGCTGCAACACCAACTTGCATATTATTTTTAAGCCTTTTTTTTGTATTTTAATAATTTAGAAGGAAGATATTATTATCATCACCATCATCATTCATCGTTATCATACTTCTTCTTCTCCTCCTCCTCCTCCTCTCTCTTCTTCTCCTCCTCCTCCTCCTCTCTCTTCTTCTCCTCCTCCTCTCTCTTCTTCTCCTCCTCCTCTCTCTTCTTCTCCTCCT
>NC_068994.1:32994280-32997189 GCF_001194135.2 Octopus bimaculoides
TATATATATGCATATATGTATATATATATATATATTTATATATATGCATATATGTATATATATATATATATGCATATATATACAAATATATATACACATGCCCACACATGCACACACACATGCACATGCACACATACACACACACAGAAACATACACATGCCCACACATACAACCATATATATTACACACTTTCACAAACACACACAAATGCCCATACCCATATATATATATATATATATATATATATATACATACAGAAACACACACATGTGTGCATGTATATATATATATATATATATATATACATACAGAAACACACACATGTGTGCATGCACGCACGCACTAACGGAAGAAGATATAATTAAAATTTATAAAAGAAAATAAAAACAAAATAATGATAAGAGGTCTAGGAAAATATCTGGAAACCTTAATATTACCACAAGTACCATGTCAGCAAAAACACCACAATACCACAGTCTTCACCATCATCAGCATCACCATAGCCATCATCATTAACATCGTTGTCTTCAGCATCATTATCAAGCTCATCATCATCATAATCATCATCGTTGTTGTCATCCTCATCATCATCATTGTCATCACGATCGTCCTTGTCGTTGCCATCATCATCATCATCATCACCTTCATCATGGTCCTCATCGTTGTCATCATCGTCATCATTATCATTACTATCAGCAGCATCTTTAAACTTTACTGCGCACCTACGCCAAAGCATAACTAGGCTTTCCTGTCTTCCTCTCACCAGTAACACTGCCACACCAGCTACCACCACCATCATTACCACTCTCATCCCTACCACCGACACCACCACCACCATCATCACAACTACCGCTACCACCACAATTGTCACCACCACCACTGGCATCATTTTCACCATAGCATCAGCCACTACAACTACCAACATCACACCCACCACCACCATCACCACCACCACCATGACCACAACCACTACCACCACCACCACCATCTCCACCACCACCACCAACAACAACAACACTTCTAGCAATAACATTAACACCATCGATACCATTATCAGCACTGAGAAAAACACCAACGACACCACTACCACTACCACCACCACCACCATCACCATCACTACCACTGCTACCACCACCATTGCCACCACCACCACCTGCATCACTTTCACCATAGCATCAGGCACTACAACTACCAACATCCCAATCACCCACCCACCACTACCACCACCACCATCACCAACACTACTAACACCCCATCACTACTGTCAACTATCTCATCGCATCCACCACCATGCCAAACTCCTTATTCTTCACTTCACTATTCTTAGCTTGATGGCACGAAGTATCAGTCAAATACAGCGAGTAGGGATGCGGTGGTGTGTGCTATAATTAACTATCCCCCTTATAGTCGGTACTCCAGCATGGCCACAGTTCAATTACCGAAACTAGTAGGAGTATTAATGAATTTGGAATAAAACAACAACAACATCACTTAGCGGTTCAGCAAAAGAAACTGATAGAATAAGTACTAGGCTTACAAACAATAAGTCCCAGGGTCGTTTTGTTTGATTAAAGGCGGTGCTCCAGCATGGCCGCAGTCAAATGACTGAAACAAGTAAAAGGGTAAAAGAGAGAGTAAGTAATTAGTAAGATAACTTTCTCATTATTAAGCTGGGGTCTGGAACAAATTAGCATAAAATTTTGGTTGCAGATTATAATTTCATTCACACTGTTGGTTACGACAAGGAGTGTTCCATTTGACCCGACCAACAGAACAGCCAGCTCATGAAATCAACATGCATGTGGCTGAGCATTCCACAGACACATGTACCCTTAATGTAGTTCTCAGGAAGATTCAGTGAGACATATAGGTGCTACTCATTTTTGCCAGCTGAGTGAACTGGAACAACATGAAATAAAGTGTCTTGCTGAAGGACGCAATGCATTGCTAGGAACTGAACTCCTGACCTTGTGATCATGAACTGAATACCCTAACCACTAAGCCATGTGTCTTCACTGATTATAATTTAGACCACTTTAAAGCAGCAAGTTTATGTCATGAAGCCCAAGGCAGTCTCAGGCAGGTTGAAGTGATTCAAATAATTAAAGTGATTCAGATCGAAAATTTCCATCAATATTCCAGGTTTGTTTAAGTTCCAAACACCAGCTTAATAATGACAAATATTTCACTAAATTCTTCTTTATATTTAAAATTAATTGAAACAAAAGCAGTATATTCCGTCAGAAGTATGGTAACAAGAGGTTAAAGGACCTCATAGAAGTGGTCCTTTTGTCCACGATGCTGGTGTGTTTACGTCCCCGTAACTTAGCAGTTCGGCAAAAGACACTGATAGAATAAGTACTAGGCTTACAAAGAATAAGTCCTGGGGGTCGATCTTCTCGACTATAAAGGCGGTGTTCCAGCATGGCCGCAGTCAAATGACTGAAAAAAGTTAAAGAGTAAAAGAGTAAAAGAGTATCAGTTCTGATTGTGGTGCAGACACTGAATGTCTCTGATTAGTCTACACTTAATTACTCTGTCACATACTCTCTGACTACCTCAAATATTTTAGTTATCGAGTTTCTGCTAACACTCTGCCAACTTCACCAGACTTAGTATCATTCCTCATTAGGTGTAGAATTCACAGCATGGAATGAGTGCCTTTTTTTCTTTATATGTGACACCTGCACTAATGGAAGTATTTTTCAGGGCTAAATTTTTCTCTATAAACTCAGTTTTTATGCAGCAGCTGCTTCACTAGTCTACTTGACAGGTAGACAGGATGCCTTCAATATGGCTTATAGACTCTACATCCACCCAATGCAGGTAACTTAATTGGTGTTACTGCTCTCAAATATACATACATACATACATACATACATACATACATATATATATATATATATAT
>NC_068994.1:32997476-32999456 GCF_001194135.2 Octopus bimaculoides
ATATATATGTAGGCATGTACATATATGTATGGATATATGCATATATTTATATATTATTTATATTATTATATGATTGAACGCTATGCATCCTTTTCCAAGTAAGTTTTATCTATATCTATATCTATATCTATCTATCTATATATATATATATATATATATATACATATATACACACACACACATACACGCCTGCATATACACACACACACATATTTAAATACATACATGCATGTATACATACACATGAGTTTCAAATAAATGATGGAAACAATAACAAAAAGACAAAGTGAAAAGAAAAATGTGATTCCTAATGTGATACCCACTGAGAGATGAAAGAAGTAGGAGTGCCCTTGACATTTTAAACCTGAGCTCTTCTTCAGAAAATTTGACTGATAGAAGGGAAAAATGTACAGGAAAAAACAGTGACGGGGGTAAATGTATGATTGCATGGACAGACAAATGCATGAATATCATAAAATAATTTTAAGCGGAAGAAAACTCTGTGTTAAGATACAGAGTTTAAGAATGTCATTAAACATTTTGATTAACCATTGATCTCATTATGATTATCAGTTCCACAGGTGGAAAGTGAAGCTAGTAGTTTTATGATCGATAATTAATCCAGTTTTATATTGCTTTCTCTTCCAGCGACCCCTGTTGTTTCTCCCCTCACAGATGAAGGTTAGTCTTCCTACATCGTTTTTACGTTTGCGTTTTCCATCAATGTCAAAACATTTTGCATCATTTTTTCAGTAACTTTTTTTTTTTGTCACAATTTAGGGAAATAACACACAGCTCTTGAAGAAGTCATTTATAGTGAAGGAAACAGACATTTGAAAAAAAAATGGAAAATGCATTTCAAATAATATTTCTCATAACATTTAGAGATAAACAGGGCTTGAAGGTCGATACCATGAAACCAATGGTAGCTCACATGGTAGTTGGCTCATATTGCTTTAAAAATGCAAATCTATTACATCTCTGCATACACACACACGGACACGCACACACACACACAGATATATATATGTATATGTATACACATCCCTCACCTTAACTCCCCTCTTTCTCTCTGTCTCTCTCTATATTAATGTATCCACACAGACACACAGACACACACACACACACACACACTTATATATGATTACACCAATTTTAAAACCAGTGTTGTGTATGCTGCGTATGCTAATGTCCTACTGTAACTTTTCAGCAGATTAAAGAAAAAAAGATCACGTAGCAAACCAAATGAAAGCAAGCATTGAAAGTGGTTGATATAATTGATTACAACTCCTACGAGCAGTGCTCCAGCATGGCTGCATTCTAATGAGTCAAATGAATACAAGAATACATACATGCATACATACATATGTGTATATATGTGTGTGTGTGTGTGTGTTTGTGAGTGAGTGTGCACACACACACACACACACACACACACACACACACACACACACACACACACATGCCATGATAGATCGCTAGCCACTAAACCTTTTTTATTTTCTCTCCCTGTTCATTTCTGTGTTCCTTTCTGTCGAAGAGCGTAGGCTCGAAATATAAAAGACTTTCTCACTTCCCGAGTATTAAACTAATACATTTGTTTGTTGTTTACACATCCATCTTCGTCTTTTGTTTTTTTGTAAATTCTCACTATACATACACATACATATATACACATATACATAGTCATGTGTGAATGTGTGTGTGTGTGTGTGTGTGTGCAGTGGTGTACAGATTTTATTATATTAAGAAAAAGGAGGCAGTCAAAATTTTGTATAATTATTTATTAAGGGCTATCATCTTGTTTCTGAGATTCATTTGGAATGATATTTTTACAAAGAATTCATACCTCTTATAGATATAAAGGACATTAATTTTCTGTAAAGATATCAATCCTGATGAATTTCAGAAACTATTTGAAAGTGCTAAATAAATAATTATCTATAATTCTGTCTACATCCCCTTTCTTAATATATTATA
>NC_068994.1:32999581-33000200 GCF_001194135.2 Octopus bimaculoides
TAATAAGAATTAACAATAAACAAATAAATATGACTACAATATATTTCTTTTGTTGGTATTTTCTTTGTACCGTAGAGTGGAAATGGTCAAGGAAGATTTTATTGTGGAATCAGTTATATTTTTATGTATCTTTTTATGTATGTATATATTTATATATTTATTTATATATTTATATATATAATATATTTATTGTAATTTATATTTTTCATTTCATGTTTTTTTTTTTCATTCCTTGTTTCACATTTGGCAATGAAAATCTTGCAATGTAGAAGAAGGAAAAAAAGGCAAAAGCATTGACAAGTAATTTCTTATGATTTAATGCTTCCTAGATGCATATTATATGTGTGTATATACATGCGTGCACACATATATATGTATGTGTGTATATATATATGTATGTATGTATACATATATATATGTGTGCGTGTGCGTGCGTGTATGTGTGTACACAAACATACATATATGCAATCATATATCATTAAACATGCGTATATATATATATATACCTACACAATATATGCATGTGAATATATATATATATATATACACATAATAAATGTATGTATGTACATATATATATATATGCATACATTCACATCTATCTATCTATATATCTAAC
>NC_068994.1:33005043-33005739 GCF_001194135.2 Octopus bimaculoides
TGAAATAAAAAAAAATGAAGAAAAAAAGTTGGTCCTTTTCATGTCTTGTTCAGTTGTAGAGAGAAAGAGGTGAGGGTAGGGTGCAGACTGGAGTGCATGCTGGAAGAGAGCAGATTTACCAAGCAACATAGGAAAAACACACACTTACACACGTGTGTGTGTGTGTGTTTGTGTGTATGTATATGTATATGTGTGTATATATGTATATATACATATATATTTTGTTCATCAGCTTCTATCTTGTACTTGCTTCAGTCATTTGACTGTGGCCATGCTGGGGCACTGCACTGAAGGGTTTTAGTCAAATGAATTAACCTCAGGATTTATTTTTTCAAGCCTAGTACTTATTCTGTCATTCTCTTTTGCCAAACTGCTAAGTTACAGGGACAGACATAAACACAGCAACACCGGTTGTCAAGCAGTAGTAGGGAACAAACATAGATACAAAGACACACCTACAGAGATATATACACATATGTGTGTGTGTGCGTGTGTGTGTACATATATATATATATATATATATATATACATGACAGGCTTCTTTCAGTTTCCATCTACCAAATCCACTCACAAGGAATTAGTCAGATCAAGGCTTTAGTAGAAGACACTTGCTCAATTTCCCATGCAATGGAACTGAGCGCGGAACCATGTCATTAGGAAGCAAACTTCTTATCACAGTCATGCCGGCAGCACACA
>NC_068994.1:33006431-33010226 GCF_001194135.2 Octopus bimaculoides
TATATATATACAAAATAACCACTATTTTCATATGTTATATGCTATACCATTATACCACCAAAAGTAGTTAAAAGGTCATTTTAAGAAAATATCATTTGTCAATGCAATCAATGAAGTCCAACAACTGAATGGCTGTAATGGTTGTACCTGATGACCCGACTACTTCTGTGAAGTGCTTGCTGTGAATAAGGTTGACCCAAAGAGCTAGACTACTCATCCTAACAACTGCATGCTCAAATAGCAAAAATAAGCCCAACATCACACGCACACCTCTATTTCTTTATAAATATTATTTTTACTTCTCTTTCCATCACCTTCCACCCCTCCCCACCAAATACTCACAAAAATACATACATACCCCAATCAAAATTTTGATTGGTCAAACAACCCTCAGTTAAACATCATTAACGCCATATCGCCTGAAGAAATGAATGCATGAACATGATCTAGCCAATGACCATGGATACTACGGACTGAACCGTAACCATCCCAAGAATACGGAACACGATCTTAAGAAACATGTGATATGCGGAAATGCACATAGCAATGCATTAAAATATCTACAAATTCCATCTGAGGATTATTACAATTACTATATCCTACATTATATCGGCACAGCTCAGGACCCCAAAAAGCTGGTATTGCCAGTTGTCATCATTAGATTGTAGCCAGCGTAATAAAATAGGAGCTTTCATATGCATATTCAAAACGTTTACTGTAAATGAAATCAAAGGATATATATATATATATATATATATATATATATGTATAGGTAGAGAATATGCACACCACCCGTTTTCTGCGTAACCCTAGCCCTAACCCTAAAAACCAGGAGTGCATATTTTTTACCTTTGCCCATAAATACATATGCATATATCGTTTTTGTGCATGAGAGAGAGAGGAAAAGATAGCGAGAGAGAGGGAGAGAGAGCGAGGGAGAGAGCGCGCGAGAGAGAGAGTGTGTGTGTGTGACTGTATTTCCTTTTAATGCAATTTTTTTGGTTGTGGTTTATTTTAATACAATATTTATGTGTAAAATTTCATATATGTTTGTCTGAGTAGAATTCTACGCATGCGTGAAACATCGGGCAAAAGTGAAACATTAGAAGCAAATCGAAATGTTGTCCGAATATGACCTTTACTATAGTTTATTGTAAATGTAAGGAACACAGAAACAAACACATACTACTCATAGAATTGGTAATATTGAAAACTGCAAAATGTACAAGTATGAAGTTAAAGAAAAACGAAATGTAGTCAACAAATGTGCAAAACATACTTTCTATAGCATAGTTACGCTATAAAATTATGGAAAGTCACTAATTTAGCAAAAGTTACTATGCGTTACCAATGTAACAGAGTACAGAAAGTCAATATTTATTTGGAACATGTACTAAATACAGTTCTATATTTAAGAGATGAGGAATTATGTACAGTATTTACATTATTTACAATTGACGGATATTTGTCCTCAAATTTGTTGCTAACATGTTTCAGCTGATATACCCTCAGCCTTCATCAGGTTCGAAACTTCCCCAAGACACCTGATGAAGGCTGGAGGGTATATCAGCCGAAATATTGTGTTAACAACAAACAAGATGAGGACAAATATCTGTCAATTGTAAATAATGTAAATAATGTACATGTATTGAATGTTATAAAATTCACGATTGAATATCATGGTGAAGAAAGTGAAAGTCCAAGAAAATTCAGAAGGCATAATTCAATTTTTCATACAAAAAAAAAAAAAACAGTTTATAGCAGAGACTCCAGCAAATAAGATCTGAAGAAGGAATTCTAATTCCGAAATATCGTCGGACTATAGATGACCAAGTTACAACAGGTATATAGTCCATTGTTTGTTCTATAGTGCATTGTTATACCTTCCTAAACTTTTTATTCTTTAAAAATAATTTATTTTACACTTTTGAAACGAATGCTGAACCAAGAGTATAGAAAGGAAGATGCTGTTGTTGTGAATGTTAATTTAAAATATTTGCTAAAGGATGTATGCAGCAAGATATAAATTCATTTGACATTACTACATATTTTTTAACTGTGTAATGTCATAAGCTGTAGAATAAATACTGACTAACGCAGTAAAAAGGTTGTGCGATGTTGATACTCACAGTGATGAAGAAGCTTGGGAAAACTGTTAAAAATTATCTTGAAACTGGTTAGAAGGAGTGGAATAACATTTCTGTAATTATATTGAAAGAGCCACTGAGGCATGTTATAATAACCAGAATAATATCTTTGTTTCAGATATATTTGTGAGTATTCTGAGTGGTGTTAAATCAGCCAAATCTTCATGTTGGTAGTACTTCAAAGTGAATGCTGTTGTTCGTTTAAAGTCCAAGCCGCAACTAAACTTTCAATATTGGAGCATTTCACTGTTGGGCGGGAGAAAGTTACAAACATAAACTAAGACACACACACACATGCATAAACACACACCTGAAGCCTATCTCTATCCGTGTGTGTATCAGTCATCACACAAATGTATGTATACTGACAGATACATACTCCATCACACATATATACTTGTCAGTCATCGGCCTAACGTAGGTAATGAACATGCGAACACATTCATATAAAAAATGTGACGTCATCGTCATTATAGTGGTGATATAAAGTGTCATTTACGATAGGTGACTAAAAGAAAAATCCCAATGTTAAATTTTTGTAATTTAGATATGTGAATGAAAATATAGTTTAGTTGGTAGCCAAAAGCATACTGAATCTTTTGATACTCCATACGTCAAAATTGGCAACTTGGTTTTGGAATGCTTTAGGAACATATGCACACAGACATACACACACACATGTGCACACACACACACACAACCTCACTTTTATAGATATAGATAGATATACATTTAAAATGATTTCTACACAGTTTTCTTTACCAAATTATTGGATAATATGAAATGATGTTTGAAAACATCTGTTCAGCGTGTCGTGTTGTATTTATTAAACACAGAAGAATATGGTTTTACAACCATCTTAACTGTACATCCATACAGAAGAGAAGCCAAAAATATACATAACACCATTGCAGTTTGCTGGTGAATGATAGAAGAAAAATGACATGCAAAGTCACTGAATACAAACCTGTATAAATTGAAAGATTAACTATAGGAGCATTTGAGAAGATTTGGCTTAAAACATTGATAAAGAAATTGGCAAAGGGAGGTAATTTGAATCTGTTCAGTAACATTAATACAATTAGAAATTGCAGTGGATAATGAGAATTTAAGAAAAAAAAGAAAGAAAAAGCAATTAACACCAAATAAAAAAAAAACTAAATCCCCGAGCTAAAATATCTAAAATAATAGGATTAATAATAATGAGGAGAATTAGAATACTGAGAATAATAATAATGATAATAATAAAATAATAATAATAATAATAATAATAATAATAGTAATGATAATGATAATAACAACTACGAAAACAACAACAATGATGATACTGAGAATAATGTTGATAATAATAATAATAATAATAATAATAATAATAATAGTGATAATAACAATAATAATAGGCAAAAGAGATGCGTCAATTAGAAAACCTGATTTGGTATAAAGAAACAAAAGCGACGAAGAAACTCGTAACAATAAGCTTGTAGTGAAAAGAAATAGAAAAGTATTTGTAAGAAAAGAGCTGCCTAGATCCTATGTAACGATTCAGGATGTGTTCTCAAAGAAAGATTTCTTTATTTTCATTGAAAATCTAACTTACATTCAGTGTGTGACAACCGTTTTCACTTGATATGTATATGCATATGTATAT
>NC_068994.1:33011360-33012593 GCF_001194135.2 Octopus bimaculoides
AGTTTCACTTGTAAAGGAAATTGAGAGTGGAGAGGGAAGAGCTGTCCTCGAATGAATTTATCGAAAGGTGGGTGAAAGTTGAGAAAATGGCAAGAGTGGATGGTACCTTTCTCAATGTAGACCTGTGAGTTGGAGAGAAGGAATTGGAGAGAGCACTTTCTCATAGGGTTTCAGGGAAATCTCGGACATTGGGGTTCCCCGATTATACCTAGAGGTGTTCCTGTATCATGAGGGCTACATCTCTATCATCCGCCCGCCAATTTTTTGCGTACCTCTGTATGGTATGCATTTGTCTCCTCTTTCTCAGGGTATGCTGTGTATACTTTTAAAATAAATTTTCTTTACCATTTCATTATTATATGTAAACCCCAACACTTTATATCTGTCTCTGTATTGTCCCCTCATCTTTTGTTCTCATGGCAAATAAATGAAATCATCATCATTATTATTATGTTTATTTTTCTTCTTTCTTCAAATTTTCTTCCATTTCTCGCCGAGTGTTTTCCGTACACCTAGAGCAGAGAAGCTCATTGTATGCATTCCCGGTTTACACACGCAAATTCACAGGTATTATTATTATTATTATTATTATTATTATTATTATTATTATTATTATTATTATTATTATTATTATCATTATTATTATTATCATTATTATTATTATTATTATTATTAAGGTGGTAAGCTGGCAGAATTGTTAGCATACCAGGCAAAATGCTTAGCAGCTTTTCATCCATTTTCATGTTCTAAGTTTGAATTCCACTAAGACCGACTTTGTCTTTCATCCTTTTGAGGGGGTCGATAAAATAAGTACCAGTAGAATACTGGGATCAATGCAACTGACTTTCCCCTCCCTGAAATTGCTGGATTTGCATCAAAATTTGAAATGGTGAGCTGGCAGAATCGTTAGCATGCAGGATGAAATGCTTAGCGGTATTTTACCCATTGCTACATTCTCACTTTAATTTCCGCTGAGGTTGACTCTACCTTTTATCCTTTTAGGGGTCAATAGAAAGAGTACCAGGCACAGGAGTTGCTGTGTGGTAAGTAGCTTGCTTACCAACCACATGGTTCTGGGTTCAGTCCCACTGCATGGCACCTTGGGCAAGTGTCTTCTACTATAGCCTTGGACCGACCAAAGCCTTGTGAGTGGATTTGGTAGACGAAAACTAAAAGAAGCCCGTCGTATATATGCATATGTATATATATATATGCGTGTGTAGGTGCTTGTAT
>NC_068994.1:33018834-33019195 GCF_001194135.2 Octopus bimaculoides
AAGAAAAGAATTAGCTGGACACATGTGACCAGCGAGGGGTAAGGAGAAAGTGTGGTAGAGGGAGAGGAAAGGGGCGGAAGCAACGAGAGAAAGAGAGGAAGAGAGAGATATAGTAGTAACAGAAGGAAGAACGAGAGGGGGAAGAAAGAGATATAGTAGTAACAGAAGAAAGAGCGAGAGGGGGAAAGAGAGAGATATAGTAGTAACAGAAGGAAGAACAAGAGGGGGAAAGAGAGAGATATAGTAGTAACAGAAGGAAGAACGAGAGGGGGAAAGAGAGAGATATAGTAGTAACAGAAGGAAGAACAAGAGGGGGAAAGAGAGAGATATAGTAGTAACAGAAGGAAGAACGAGAGGGGGA
>NC_068994.1:33019806-33020846 GCF_001194135.2 Octopus bimaculoides
ACACACACACACACACACACACACACACACACACACACATGACTGAGTGGACAAATGAAAGAAACCAGTACTCAACGCATTCGTTATGAGTTCTTTTACTTGTTTCAATCATTTGACTGCGACCATGCTGGAGCACTGCCTATTAGTCAAATAAATTGATCTCAAGACTTATTCTTTGTAAGCTTAGTACTTATTCTATTGGATTTTTTTTTTTTGCTGAACGACTAAGTTACAGGGATGTAAACACACCAATATCAGTTGTGAAGCGATGGTGGGAGCACAAACAGGGACACACAGACACACATTTACACACACACATATGTATATGTATATGTATATATATATACAATGGGCTTCTTTCAGTTTCCATCTGGCAATTTTCACTCACAAGGCTTTGGTCAGCCTCAGGCTATAGTAGGAGACACTTTCCCAAGGTGCCACATATATATTATTTAATTGCAGTCTGACTCAGCTAAGTTCACATATATTTGAGAAGTTAGGTTCATTGTATGAGCCTAGAAAATGTTAATTTTCATAGAGCTGAGTCTGGATACTTGTTTCTCTTGGATTGGTCAACTGATGTAGTTACCTCTGATGAGATCCCCAAACATCTTGAAAATTGATTAAGATTGTTTCTCATGTTTCAATCCATAGAGAAATATTTAAAACTTGTCCTGTTTTTATATCTACCTTATAGATTACATACTTATTACATACCTTGATACTGTGTAAACTGCAATCCCCATTGATGGGCTGCTGATATTAAATAGCATGTTAAATGATTAGGGTGTGCAAATTAGTAAATCCAGTTCTCCATAGCCTATGGATTTGTTGAGAATATAAACAGATTGGCTACTTGTTTCTTTGGAACTGGACGAGTGTTGTGCAAAGCCTCTGATGAGAACTCAATATGGCTTAAATATTAACTAATATTATTCAACTTTGTTTCACCAATCTATGACGAAATAGTTAAATTTTGCCCTGTTTATATGTCTACTATGTAGAGCATATATGCATGCATATATATATATATATATATA
>NC_068994.1:33021495-33024321 GCF_001194135.2 Octopus bimaculoides
TATATATATATATATATATATATTGCAAAGAAATATATTTAAAACAAAAAGAAGGAAAATGCACAGAAATTTTTTATGGGTAAAAATATAGTTATGAAATAGAATATGTATCTAGTCGGCCAGTTTCGCTTATGCTATTCATAGCAAAGTAGTTTGTGATAATGTTATAATTTCATGCTTTCATAAGTTGTTCCATGTTAGTTGGAGATCAGACATTTTCTGATTTTCTACTAACACACATACACATATATCTATCTATCTATCTATCTATCTATCTATCTATCTATCTATCTATCTATCTAAATGTATGTGCGTGTGCATAGATAAACACGTATGTGCGTAGTCTCTGCCTAAGTGTGTTTTTCTTTAAATGACACCAGCTCTAACCTTAAAGCATGGGCGCACTGAGCAGTGACCCAGGAGCTTCATGTATTTAGGTGCCCAGTCCTGATCTACGTATTCTGTGGGTTACTGTCAATAAATAAATATCATATGGCTCAGAGCATTGATTTGTCTAGGAGTCTATAATACTGTTAAGACGGCGTTGGATGACACCTCTACAACATAATTATATCAAGCCAGCTTCTTTCCAAATTCAGGGAAGGAAAAGTTCATGCTTGTTTACTGGATATCTCTTTATAAGAAGAGATTATCATCATATATATATTCATTCAGTTATTCATAACGATGCCTTACCGTTTAGCTAAGTAAATACATCTCAAATTTAAAAGGCGATCCTTTCTATTATAGGCACAAGGCTTGAAATTTGAGGGAGGGAGATAGTCGATTTCATCGACCCCAGTACTCAGAAAGGATTAAAGGCAAAGTCGACCTCGGCGGAATTTGAACTCAGAACGTAACGACGGGCGAAATACTGCTAAGCATTTCGTCCATCGTGCTAACGATTCTGCCGGCTCGCCGCCTTAAGTTTAAAAATATAATAGCATATAAACCTGTAAGACTGTTTTGACATAGATTTTTCAAGAAGACTGGTATGTTTCTGAGAGAAATATAACATTCTATTGCATCATTTTACAATTTTGAACGATAGGGATTAGTAACTTCTTGCAGACATTTCTATTGCCATTTACCGAGCAGTTTCCATCGAATAACTGGCCAGGATATATTTCCTACATAACAGATTAATGTACACTAAAATATGTAGTAAAGATTGTTTGCCAACATAACATGGCAGTCCTGGTTTAGGACTAATGTTGCTGTAATTTAACCCCAGGAGACACCGTCTCTAGCTGGCTATACGACACGATCTGTGTCCTTATATTTTCAAACAACATTAGTCTAAAGCCAGCAATTACAGCAACATTAGTCCTAAACCAGGACTGCCATGTTATGTTGGCAAACAATCTTTACTACAAAGTAATGTTGCTGAATATCTCACGTTGTGAGATTAAAAAAAAGAAAAATAGTAATTTTCTAACACTAAAATATGTTAATACAGTTAAAAATTTTAGCTTTGTTTTCAACACTAAAATTACTTTCACCAACAAGAGCTATTTTTCTTGTTTATATGTCTCCTATACACATAATGTCTCATATTATTGAAGAAACGAAAATATGTGGGGGTGGGGGTTGTCCACAAATATACGAAATTACGTTTCTGTGCAAGGTAATGAATAGATGAATGTGAAATGTATATTTGGATGTTTTTTTCTTTTCCAGCAACTAACCAAATCTTGAGGTACTGTTGACTGTACATACCACAATGTGTTTGGGAATTATTTTGCTTATATTTTGTCAAATTGTTTCCTTACTCAAGTTTTTTGATTAGTAATGATAAAATATTGAAAGCAAGGCAAATTATCGCTGTGTTGGCTAAAGCTTACAAAAACTTGTTTATAGTATGTCATTATGCCTTCTTCCCCAATATACATAACGAACATTTGATGTGTGTTTTACATTAGTTAATGACCGTGTGACCCTCAAGAAACACTAGAAATTCTCATAGAAAGATGAAAGTAATATTAAACTTTCATCCACCTGTCAGCTGTTAGCAGTGAGTGGGTGACAACAAAACCATAGTGATGGTGAATCACCCTGGTGGCCAATCACCGCAACATAAAATATAGCCATAAATGTGAGCTTTACAACCTGTATGGCAATTCTCTTGACCAAGATATAAAACAGCTATACAGTTGATCTGAAAGAATATTGGGTTCTTTATTTATATTTTTTCTAACTAAATTAGGTCAGGCTAGACAAAGGATTTTCCATCACTTATCTATCCTGACTCAAGTTTGACTCGGAATAGTCACTTAGGCAATAAAACTGATCTATACATAATAGATGACCCTCATAAATTTTTAACTGTAAAAGCAGAGAACACAGGAAAGAAACTGGTAGATTTGGTTTCAAATCCTGGCTGAGAATCTATGAAGCTGTTCGTTACAAATATACTGTACATTGACAAATTTGAAGTACCAGGCAGTGCCTGCACTGATAAAACGGTATCACGAACGGTGCTTATTTACTTTTCCGATGTCTGTGTATATGAAACCACTTCAAATAAGTTTATTCTTCTCAATCCCTCTGCATTTCAACCCACGGACATATATATATGAGTGTGTGTGTGTTTGTTCCCATCATCACGACCGCTTGACAACTGGTGGTGATGTGTTTAGATCCCCCTACACTTAGCGGTTCGGCACAAATGACGGATAGGACAAGTACCAAATCTCTTAAAAATTAAGTACTGGGTCGATGCATTCGATTAAAAATTCTTCAAGGCAGGGGCCCAGCATGGTCGTAGTCTAATGTCTGAAACAAGTAAAAGATAAAAGATATAGATATATACATAAATGATATATA
>NC_068994.1:33025155-33027278 GCF_001194135.2 Octopus bimaculoides
TATATATATATATATATATATATATATTAAAAAGCATTTACTTGGGACATTCGCTTTGTTTCCTGTTGACAAAGCAAACTGGAAATCACAAATGGCAATTGGATGTTAAAAAAAGTATTGATAAAAAAATAAATTTAATAAAAAACAGAAAAAGATATTGCCTAGATGTATTTAGTTCTGAAAGAAATTGAAGGTTGCTATTTATTCTTCTTTCGTTCTTTTCTTTCTTTCTTTTTTTTTGTTTTTTTTTTTAAACCGAGGGAATAACATCACCAATAAAATGAACGAGTAAATTATCAAGAGGATATTATCAAAGAGAATATAGATGTATTATATACATTGGCAGATTGGATATATTTGAGGAAAGAGAAAGGAAGTCAGGCACAAATATATTGAGTATCAAAGATGAACAAACAAGCAATAAAACGATGTTTTATTGTCGCAGTTAAAACAGTGCAGCAAAAAAAATAAGAGAGGAAAATAAATAAGAAATAAAGCAGAAAAGGATATTTGGTGCGCTTGGCTTGATATATCACCAAATGGCTAGATTCCGTTAGGAGAACAAAGTTCTTCTGTTGCAACATTAAATGTTTTCCTGATATAAAATTCAAAGTTGTGAATTAGTCAGTTCTTCCTGGTGGAATCGTTTGTACGTCGGATAGAAATGCTTAGAGGCATTTCGTCTGGATCTTTATGTTCCTAGCTCAAATACCACTGAGGTCAACTTCATCTTTTGCGTTCATCTTTTTTTGGAAGTCGTTAAAGTACCATTTGAACACTAGATTCGATGTAATCGATTTAACCCCCACCTTCAAATTGCTGGCTTTGTGCCAAACTTTGAAGCCTTTATCATACTTATTATTTGTGTTGCTGAAAGCAGCGAGCAGGCAGAATCGTAAGCACGCCGGGCAAAATGGTTAGTGGTATTGCGTTCGTCTTTACGTTCTTAGTTCATATTCCACTGCAGTCGATTTTGCCTTTCATCCTTTCGGGGTCATTAAAATAAGTATCAGTTGAGCACTGAGGACGATGTAATCGACTAGCTCCTTCCCCAAAAATTTCAGGCCTTGTGCTTATAACAGAAAGGATTACCAGTATTGTTGTTGGTGGTGACGGCGGTTTATTTCCAAGTGCTACTTGTACTTGCGGCAGTATTCACCCGGGGTAAGTTCAGCCGGCTCCGATCAACGAATAGTTCATGTCCGCAGTTTCTGTGGGAATACAAATTCACATGTGGTCCTCGCTCACATCTATGTACACTTTGGGATAATGTGACCCGTATCAGCATATTTTGCCATTGATTGTCGACTGTCGCAGAGGATTCGCTAACCAAGTCACCACCTGGGTTTAGTTTCAGGTCGGCCGCGATAGAATATAAAAAAATAAATAAATGCGCCCTTTTAAAGCCTAGCCAGGCTCAAGGGCCCGGTTTCCCGGTTTCAATGGCGTATGCGTTCCCCAGCTGGACGGGACGCCAGTCCATCGCAGCGTTACTCATTTTTGCCAGCTGAGTGGACTGGAGCAACGTGGAATGAAGTGTTTTGCTCAAGAACACAACGCGTCGCCCGCTTCAGGTATCGAAACCACAATCTTACGATCATGATGCTGACACTCTAACCACTAAGCCACGGGCCTCCACGCGATAGAATATATCTAAGGCTAAATGTGTTACAGCTAGAGCAAACCATCATGTCTGTTCACGCTACAGTCGTGGCCAAAACTTTGGAACACAGATCTGAAAATTTGAATTTTTATATTTGATGCCCGAAGTTATATTTAATTTGCAATATATTATTACTTGGCCGAAAGTTTGGAACATAGATCTGAAAATTAGAATCTTTATATTAAATTCCCAAATATCATGTTGAAAGCACCGGTTCTCGTCCGATCACCGAAGTTAAGCAACATCGAGCCTAGTTAGTACTTAGATGGGTGACCGCTTGGGAAACCTAGGTGCTGTAAGCGGCTGTGTGGTAAGTAGCTTGCTTACCAACCACATGGTTCTGGGTTCAGTCCCACTGCGTGGCACCTTGGGCAAATGTCTTCTACTATAGCCTCGGCCCGACCAAAGCCTTGTGAGTGGATTTGGTAGACGGAAACTGAAAGAAGCCCGTCGTATATAT
>NC_068994.1:33028114-33033921 GCF_001194135.2 Octopus bimaculoides
GATACAGCTTGACACCAGTGATGGTTGCAACTCATTTCTACAGCTGAGTGAGCTGGAGCAACGTGAAATAAAGTGTCTTGCTCAAGAAGACAATGAGTTCGGTTCCCTGATCTGGGAATCGAACTCATTACTTCATGATTTTAAGTCCAATGCTCTAACCACTCAACCATGCACCTATGCTTCGCACTGCTTCTGTTTACCAGATTTCACTCAATGTATTATTAATCGATTTGAGGATATATTGAAGACTCTTGCCAATGTGACACGCAGTGGGATCGATCTCAGAACCACATGGTTACGAAGCCAACATTTTAACCATACAGCCATACCTGAGCCTATATTACTGATATGGCGTTTAAGAATCCACAGCTCAATGGTGTAGCTACTATACTTTGTTGTAGAGGACTGGGGATTTAAGTCTAGTCATATGACCTTTCCTCTGATGATAAAATAAAAATACAATACAACATATTAAGATTTGTTAAAGCCTCACCATTATCGAAGACATTACAGGTAGATTGGCTTGCTGTTTTATGCTCGGAATAAATAATATTTTGTTGTATTTGGGGATGGTCATGTTGCCAATTTAGCCATTTGATCAGACAAAATGGCTGATCGTTAGTAAGGAGGGACACACAAATAAGAAAGAAGAAAGCAAAGGACCACTGATGAGGTCACAGAAGTGTGACGAAAGAACTCTGGCTGAAATACGATTAATGTAATGTAAAATAAAGCTGAAGCAAATTAACAACAAATATATAGTGCGTGTGTTTTTATTGGCTAAACTAGCAACATGACCATCCCCAAATACAACAATATCTGTTTCAACACATGATTTCACATCAAGAATCTTGCAAAACGAATTTATAAATGTAAAATAATATTTTGTTTCATTGAAATATAAATATAAATTCAAGAAATATTGAGCAAAAGAGGGCGAAATAATACTGAAATAAGAGAGACATATGAGTATAAGTTTTTAGCTGTTTTTATTTGTATATACAAAATTATATACAGCAGATCACAGACAGGAAATTTCGACAATTAAACAATGTCTGTGTATACAAAATTTTTAGTGAATTTAACATTTTCGTAATTGCGATGTCTTTGAGATCTTCGTGGACACGCTCTTCATTATGACAAACTGTTCAATAATGAAATTAACCTTAAAGTGGCTGTAAGGAAACAAACATTCAAGTACTTTGTGATATGATTGAATAGAGGAAACTGAAGTTGACAGTGTCTGTGAGTCGTTTAGGTTAGTTGAATATTGTGTGAAAGGTCGAAGCAAAAAACAGTAATAGATAGATAGATACATGTTATTTCTTAATGTCTTAACAACCGTGTCTTTCATGACTCACAGAAATACACTCACATTTACGCGTGTGTCTGTTTGTCTTTATACATACATACAAAGAGAGAGAGAGAGAGAGAGAGAGAGAGAGAGAGAGATAGAGAGAGAGAGAGAGAGAGAGCGTGAGTTGGGTGGTGTATTGGATGAAACTCAAGGTAAAAACAGTATTAGAACGCTGTCACTGCATTGCTGCTTATCTTCGTGAAATTACACGTTCTTCGGAAGAAACTAAAGTGAACAGTGCCAATGAGTCGTCCAGGTTACATACATACATACATATTGAAGAAGGGAAAGAGAATGAGACAGACTTCACAAAAATTATAATAATGATTCTGACTTCGATTTCACTCCATACTTAAGTTTGATTACTTCTTGACGTAGGGTGAAATATAACATGTGACAACTCTCAAGATAGAAGCGATGAAAAATGGCTAACAAGGAATATAGCTTCCCAAGATGTTGTCTCCTACATCTGTGCATTCAATACTAAATCATCCCTAAATTTCAAGCTTATATGTAAATATAAATACGCCCGCACCGCGTGTGCATGTACATGCATGCATACATACACACGTACATACCTATTGGGGCATTGGGATATGTAATACAATGCCTAAATACCAACCTTGAGAAATTAGGTTTATCAAAATCAGAAAGGAGAAAGCTGCTTCGAAGACTACAGATCCAAGCCATCACTGGAACTGTAAAAATCTGTAAAACTTTCCAAAAGTTTATCATGTAAGTATATATGTAATGATATAAAAAAGTTGTTGCTATAACGGCATGTTGTAGGATGTGAAAGATGAACAATGCATGAAGTTTTAAAGAAAGTATTTATTTACCGTTACGTTACAATACCTTGCCTCGACGGGCAGGTGATGATATTGTAAAGCATGCGAAGTAAAGATAGATGTGTAGTTTGTGTTTGCGTCCTCTTCATTGTTTAGTAGTAATTAAAGAGAGAGATAGAATGATGTTGTAAGAGAACAGAATTAGAGCTAGTGAGAGTATGTGACAAAGGCTCGCATAGTCACTGATAGTAAACTTCATTTCTTCCTCTGACCAAGGTTTCCGTGGTCCGTTCACTAACTTATGTTAGCTCTCTCTATCTCTCTCTCAGCTCACGAGTCATCACCAAGTGACTTATCTTTTTGCTTGGGGTTTATGCTTTTATAACTCTCCAGAAAGATAGACATATCGTTGAGAACAATGGGCTTCGTTAGTGGTACTGTGATATCTCTATTCTAGCTTTTGGTGAAATAGAAGAGGTTATAAGGGTCAAATAGTGAAGACATTATTTCGGCCCAGCTAAAGGCAATCTGGCAAATGTAAAACTGCTGTCAGAGAAAAACCACTGTTCCACCGTGAGAAAAGTTCTGTTGAACTGTTAATTTAAATTTGGCTATGGTGGATCGAATCCACTTCATGCTTGCAAGATTCACTACATATATGTGCATGTCTAGACATACAACAATATGCATGAGAGAATACATGCATAAAATAAAACATGTAAATCTGCACATATCCATCCATCCATCCATCCATTCATCCATCCATCTATACATTTGTACATACGTATATACACACATGCAAAAATACCCTGTTGATGTTGAGATTCCAATGAAGGAGCCTTGGATCTAAGTTAGAAACCGGCTCTTTCTCTATTGGTAAGAAATCTTGAAATAAAACTGAATAAAGACATACATACGTGCATACATACGTATGTATGTATATGTATCTGTTTGCCAAATCCTCTAATAAGGCGAAGGCATTGGTCGGACCAGGACTCTAGTAGAAGACACTCAATATACTGCTCAGTGGGAACCACATGGCTGTAAAGTGATCTCCTAAATCACTCAGCCACACAGGTGCAGACCTGTGTATATTTATATAAAACGATATAGACACGTATAGAAATAGACAGTTAGGTAAATGTATGGATATAATATACATGATCACATTGATATACGGACAGATAAAGAGACAGAATATAAAGGAAAGAACAGCAGATAAAGAGGGAGAAAGACTTTTGGCTCGAAGACAGTTGCAGACAGATACATTATGAGCTGAATTAACCATTAAGCAAAATAAACACATGCTGAAAGCATCAAGGAAAGTGGGGTGTGGGGAGCACCACAGAAATGGTAAATGGTTTACGGTACAAAAGAGGTCACTTTAAAGTTGCTAAAATAATATGCGGATTGCCATATCTCTACTTAGTATAGAGGCAGACGTGTTACGTAAGATAAAGTTTGAGGTTCTGATCAAAGACTAGGAATTTAAAAAATAGGAGAAATCTTTCTAAATATGAATAAAGTGGAAGTGTATAAAATTAAGCATTATTTCCCATCTTATTGTTACTTTTGTTTCATTTTGTAAACTAAAAAATTATTTTATGGTTTATTATTGTTTATATTTTGAATTACATTGGGGAACACCAACATCTTTTAAGTGTTTAAGGGTCCTAATCTGGCCCGAGATACATTTATAGAGAAGTAGATGGACCTATATAACTGTAGATGAGTGTGTGGGCTCTAATGTATGTATGTATGTATGTATGTATGTATGTATGTATGTATGTATGTATGTATGTATGTATGTGTGTATGTATGTATGTATGTATGTACGTATGTATGTATTTATTTATGTATGTATGTATGTCATTATTCAGTTTTACTTCAAGATTTTTTTGTCGATAGAGAAAAAGCCGGTTTCTAACGTAGATCCAAGGCTGCTCCATTAGAATTTCAACAACATCAACAGGGATTTTTGTGTGTATGTATGTATGCATGTATGTATGTATGTATGTATGTATGTATGTATGTATGTATGAATGTATGTATGTACGTATGTGCGTATGTATGTATGTATGTATGTTTATTACTGAATGAGAGAGCAGTGCATGCCATCAAAGTGACATTGGAGTAAAATATACGAAACCCAGTATACCCATCATGACTACCCGTCTGATAAGAGTATAAGCATGTATGTATGTATGTATGTATGTATGTATGTATGTATGTATGTATGAGTCCAGATTTGTATGTATTGTTTGATGTTTGTATTCTCAGGCATATAGTTGCATGTCTAGACATGCTCATATATACTTCAATGATAAACTTCTGGAAAGTTTTACAGACTTTTACACAGTTCCAGTGATGGCTTGTATGTATGTATGTATGTATGTATGTATGTATGTATGTATGTATGTATGTATGTATCTATCTATCTATCTGTTTATCTGTTTCGGTACCAAAATCACTACATAAAAAAATGTTGCCCGTCAAACCAAAAAGATCCTTTCTATCTATTTGCATACCATATGGACTCTTTGAAAATTCAGCTTCTAAATACTTACTTTGAAATTTTCTTCTATCTCTCCCTTCTAACAAATAATATTCTTTTGACAGACGTGCTTTTCCCCTGCATACATCCAAATGTCTCCTTAACAGTTCATATTAAGATCTTTACTTATTTTGTTACGCTAACGATTTTACAGTTCTAAAGATTTTACACAAGATTATTTTTAAAATTGTTTTAGTTATTTCTCCTAAACTGCTTGGCTAAAACTTCTCACCTTCATTTTACATTCAACTTAACTTTATCTAATGGCATGGAGGACGCATATTGTTTACTCAAAATAAAGGAAACAGTTTCAAAAATCCACCCCGGGTCCTGTGTGTAAAGTCGCTTTAAATACTACATTCTTTAATGCACTAAAAAGACTTTTTTTCTTTTGATATTCGCTACTAAAATTGAGTGCGTCTAATGTTTGTACATCTTTTATGCTATCAAATACAGTACACCTTTATATAAACACAGGTTAAAAGGATGTTGGTGAGAGATGGAAGGAATTTATAAAAAGAAAAATATACGAGGGGGTGCTGAAAAGTTCCTGGCGTTGGGTAAAAGAAATCACAGGAGGATCAGTTAATTTTGATTTCATTCAGTATATTCCACTCTCAGATTCACATGCTTATAGGTCCTTCAGTTTTTCTAAGCCCTGTAAAAGAACTCGGTCTTTCGTGATACCCTTAAAACCAGGAATTTTACAGCGTCTCCTTGTATATTTCTTATAAATTCCTTTTACCTTTCACTAACATTCTTTTGACCTAACTTTATTTTTCCTATCAACAATGATTTTTCACAAACGTTTTTATGAATGTTTTATATTATTTTACCATTTTCTACTAAAATATACGTAGTTTCACCGACTCTCATTCTCTCTTTGTCTCTTCTTCTTCTTCCTCTTCTCTCGATTGTCTTCTCCTCTCTAACAGTCAATCTCATGGCCTCGTTGTTCCTTTTCATTAACATTATTCTATGCATAAAGGCGGCGAGCTGGCAGAAACGTTAGCACGCCGAGCGAAATGCTTAGCGGTATTTCGTCTGCCGCTACGTTCTGAGTTCAAATTTCACCGTGGTCGACTTTGCCTTTCATCCTTTCAGGATC
>NC_068994.1:33037681-33039699 GCF_001194135.2 Octopus bimaculoides
CGCACGCACGCGCACGCACACACACACACGCACGCACGCGCACGCACACACACACACACACACACACACACGCGTATATAGGACGGGCTTCTTTCAGTTTCCGTCTACCAAATCCACTCAGAAGGCTTTGGTCGGCCCAAGGCTATAGTAGAAGACACTTGCCCAAGATGCCACGCAGTGGCACTGAACCATGTGGTTGGTAAGCAAGTTACCACACAGCCACTCCTGCGCCTTATATATATATATATATGAAAAATTCATTAAATACTACAAAACATACACGTAGGACAGACACAAGGACCCTAATACTTCTGAAGCATTAGAGTCCTTGTGTCTGTCCTACGTGTATGTTTTGTAGCATTTAAGGCATTTTTCATATATAGAATAGCTGAACGCCACGCATCCTGACTTTTATCGGGGTCGATAAAATAAATATTATTTGAGTACAGGGATCTATGTCATCGATTAACTCCCTCGCCCTGAAATTGCTGGCCTTGTGCATAAATTTGAAACTCATAGATATATATATATATTGTCTGAAACAAGGTTTGAGGCCACTGTAGCGTAAAGGACTGCAAATAATAAAAGTCTTACAAATTCAAAAGATGTTTATTGACCGAAACTTAAAGGAGTGAATATCATAGTCCAGAGACAAACAATGCAATGCTAGTGAGTTTTAGAAAGCAGCAGTTTGAGGAAAGAAACTATTAGAATTAATTTTAAAAAGTCTTAAGGCTAAGAGGAAGCCCAACAGAGAAACGATGAACCTAGGAAGAAGAGCTGGTGACATTTTTAAAGGTCTTGATATAGGGTGCTAGACTAGAAAGTTCAACAGAGCAATGGCCATGGAAATACTTAGGGAAAAGACACGATGAAGATACATTTCAACAATGATCCAAAGACAACCTTGTAGAAAGAAGAGGATGTTAATAACTGGATTCTGCATGCGATCAAGCAAGTTATGACACTTAAAGAAAGCACCAACCTAAAGTTGACAGTAATATTTAATGCAAAGTTAAATAGTCGCCTTACAGACATACAATACACTCTCAGGCGTAAAAATTTGCGAACATAGAAGAGATTTCACTTTCTTAGCGGCCGACATGGCACTAGACTAAACATTTGTTCCAAGAGATATCCTTAGTCAAAGTTAGACCATGAAGTCGGATACCGTATCTCTTTGGATTAGCATTGGCCACCCACTCCTAGACCCGTGGCGCCAGCGCGTACCCTTCCAGTGTGCCAAATGCCAATACGGCACTACACTTCTAACCTCTACATGCACAGTTCCAAGCAGTTTTCTCACAGGGACGTCAACACATGTTCGATGACGGGTTTATAATAAACAGTTACTTCACCATCTCATGTACCTAAGAATCATTTCTCTTAATTCTTATTTGCATGTGTCGTCAATGTACGAAAGTGAGGATCTATAATGTACCACCACTGTTGAATCAGTGGTTAGTAGAAGTAGTATTATTGTTGCGATATTGCATGAGACGTAATTAATCATAGATCTCATTCTCGGGAGAATTTAACTTCCTCATCAACTCCTGAAACCTCCTGTCTCAAGTCCTAGAATTCATTGGGCCGGTTTCCCGGTTTCGTTGGCGTATCACAACATCGAGATCGAGATCCCAACATCTCTCTGCCCTCGAATAGGACGTCATTCCGTCCTAAGGTTACTCAATCACAGCTAATTGGACTGAAGTGACTTGAAATAAAGTGTTCTACTCAAGAACACAGCGCATCACTCGGTTCAGGAATCGAAACCACGATCTAGCATATCGTGAATGTAACACCCTCATCACAAGACCACTTGCCTTCACTCCAGAGAGAATCGTTCCTTGATTATTTCGTCGATGTTAAACACGAAGGATATGTGCTGGCGACATTATATCCACCGTCGTTAGATGACGGACTGCAAAGTTCTCAAAATGTCTGATTTGAAGCTGATTTTAGCTATTGTAGCAATTTTCTTTCGTTTTTGTGTGTGTGTGTGTGTGTGTGTGTGTGTG
>NC_068994.1:33039709-33040913 GCF_001194135.2 Octopus bimaculoides
GTGTGTGTGTGTGTGTGTGTGTGTGTGTGTGTGTGTTGAGGTAGAAACAATGAATAGGCGCAAGCATGGCTATAGAATTTTAACGATAAACTTAAGTGGTTTTGTAAGAAAATGCATGATTTTGCGTAAGTAAATGCAATATTAAGATATTATACTGGAATAAAATCCATAGACTCACTTTATGGTAGTGCTGTTTTTCAACTCTATCTTCTTTCCGATCAACTTTACAGTTGTTTATATTTTAGTTAAGAGAAGTGCTATACAGATTCTAAAACTCATATTTCCGGCTATGTTGTTTTGTCTAAATACAATCGTTCACCACCGCTATGATTTTGTTGTTATCCACTTATTGCAAATAACGGACAGGAGGGTGAATGTTTCACACTTCTTTAATCTATGAGAATTTTTCAGTTAGACAATTGTAAACTGTTTTTAAAAGGTAACAGAGTCAGTAAATCATGTAAGCAGGTATGAGATGGGTATGCTGAGGAAAGAGGTATAACGAAATTCTCTCACCTCTCCACGTTCCTGCCGACGTACTGTAAACAAGTTTTTGCATGTTTGTGCTCACAGACTGATAATTTGGCATGTTTGTAATATTTTATTATTAGTAACAGTTACCACGCCATGCTACTAGGCATTTTCCCCGTCTTTACGTTCTGATTTCAGTTTCTGCCGAGATCGACTTTGCCTTTCATCGATAAAATAAGTACCAGCTGAGCACTGGGGGCTTGATGTAATCGACTTACGCCATCTCGTGAAATTGCTGACCTTGTGTCAAAGTTTGAAGTCATTATTAGTAACAATTATCGTACCCGACAGATTTATGCTCATTCGCCTCCCTAGCCCACGACATCCTATCTCCTATCCGCAGGGATGGATTAGCCATTAAGCAGAATAAGCACGTGCTTAGGGTATCAAGGGAAGTGGGGCACGAAAGAAATGGTAAATGGTTTACGGCACAAAAAAAATCACATTATTTTCCTTCTTACCATTAGTTTTGTTTCATTTTGAAAATAAAATTTAATTAATGGTCTTACCAACTACATGGTTCTGGGTTCAGTCCCAGTGCGTGGCACCTTGGGCAAGTGTCTTCTACTATAGCCTCGGGCCGACCAAAGCCTTGTGAGTGGATTTGGTAGACGGAAACTGAAAGAAACCCGTCGTATATATGTATATATACATATATATATATATATATATA
>NC_068994.1:33042415-33044669 GCF_001194135.2 Octopus bimaculoides
TATATATATATATATATATATATATATATATATATATGTATGTATATATATAAATGTATATATATATATATACATATATATATATATATATATGTATATATATTTAGATATATGTATATATATAAATGCATACGCACACAGTGAGAGAGAAGGAGAGAGAGAGCGAGAGCGAGAGAGAGAGAGAGAGAGAGAGAAGAAGGAGAGTGAGCTATTGACGCCTTTCTCCACCATCTTCACGTGATGAGACGATAAGATATTTCGAGTAACGAACCTCTTTACAAAGGATGAGAAGCCATTAGATGATCCTGGGTCTTTTTCAATTTCATAAGGGTTTCTTAAGATTCTTTATCCATTAAGGGATTTTAAAAGATCTTTACGAACTAAATCCTTTTCAAAATTAGTCTTTGAAGTGAGGATTAAGGGTTAGCGATAGAGTAGAAATCCAGAAAGCCACCTTATGTTAATACATTATGGCTGTCAACTCGTAAAGAAATATGACCATCATTGACAAATTACACCGCGCAACAAAATTTTAATTTTTTAATATATTTGGTCAGTAAGTGTTATTTCCTATTTGCTTCTATCTAGAAATCAAAGGAAGTGACTACTATTCCCTTCAAACTTTGCTTTTCCGACCTATTTTCCATTACATTTCAGACAGATCAAGCGCTGAGTTGTTGAAGCAGAAATATCGTTAGAGCAAATATTCTGCACAATGCCACAGGTTTGTTTGTTGCCTTGGGTTAGTGAGTTTTATTTCCGTTTTGCTTCTATCTAGGAATCAAAGGAAATGATTATTATTCCCTTCAAACCTTGCTTTTGTGACTAGGACATTAATGTTTTGAAACTGACCGATGAGTTCATAACTAGGGTCCGGAACTCTCGTGGAAAAGAAATTTCGCGGGCGGTACACACCCTTCTTACATGTGTTTTTTTTTAAAAAACATTCCTCATTGAAGGAACGGAATCAGCCTATGAATAACTAAACACCAATAGTTAAGCTATTATATAAACCAATCATGGGCAAACTGCGACCCGTGGGACTTTCTGAATGCTACGCCTAACGGAAAAACCACCTTGAACTGTTTTCATCGTGCGGCTCTCCTAATAACGATCCATGTCTCGTGCGGCCCGCTTCTCGATAAAGCTTCTTCATGCCTTGAAAGAATAGTTAATACCTTATACTATTTTTTCGTGGGAGAATCTACGTGGATGCTCGACCTGCTAGATGAAACAACCAATTCTCCTTCAAATCGCAATGTCCTTATATTTATTTAGGTCTATCATGACTCTTAGGATTCCTAAGGCCGAAGCTTAACCCGAATTCCATTGCATATAAATGTCTGAGAGTACAACATTTCCCTCACCTCCTGGATAAGACGCTTGTCCATCTTAGGATTAACTTCCCAGCTATTGCTGAAACTCACTTTACAACTAAGTGTACTAGAGCAACGTGAAATAATGTTTTCCTCAAGGTTACACTATCTGGCCTGGAATCGAAACCACGATCTTACGTTCGTAAGTGCAACACCCTAACCGCTAGGCCATGCACCTTGACACCGTACCTTTTAAACTTTAAACTTTTATTTGTTTCAGTCGTTAGACAGCAGCCATGCTGGGGCATCGCTTTGAAGGATCTTAGTCGACCAAATCGACCACAGTACTTATTTTTTAAAGCCTAGTACTTATTCTATCGGTCTCTTTTTTGTCGAACCGCTAATTTACTAGGACGTAAACAAGCCAATGCCGGTTGCCAAGCCGCGGTTGGGGGATAAACAAATAAGTTCTCACCGCCAACACAAACACGAAGGGCTCCTTTCAGTTTCCGTCCACCAAATTCACTCACAAGGCTTTGGTCGGCCCGGCACCAGTGCCATGCAGTGGAACTGAACTCGGAAGCATATGGTTGGAAAGAGCAAATATTTTACTACACAACCATGTCTAATAAAAAATTTAAAAAATAAACCTTCATCGGATAATGTTGTTAAGTGATACTGTGTCGATGTGTAAGATGAGAGGCTCACACAAGAACATAGCAAGACCGATTCGGAGTTAACAAATAACGATAAGCAAGTCTAGAGTTGCCTCCCTTAATTGCTCTATTGACTGCTACTTAAGTAAAACATATCCATAACAGTCTTCTTATTTCCGGAAAATAAATCTTTACTTTTCCAAAATGACATGTCAATTTAAAAAGATTTTCTTGATTTCTTTTTGTAATTGTTTCCCTTCTTTAAGTGTAGCTGCTCTTAAT
>NC_068994.1:33045456-33046326 GCF_001194135.2 Octopus bimaculoides
ATAAGTACTAGACATCCAAAGAATAAGTCCTGGAGTCGATTTGCTCACTAAAGGTGGTGCTCCAGCATGGCCGCAGTTAAATGACTGAAACAAGTAAAAGAGTAAAAAAGTAAAAGAGTATATTCCCCTCTCAGATTCACACACATATTGCAGCGGTCCTTTAGTTTTACTAGGCTCTGTAAAAGAACTCGGAAGGTTGGGTCTCCCACCAGGCCTTTCGTGAGACCCTTAAAGCGAGGAACTTTCCAGCATCCCATCGGTAGTGAGAGACAAACACAGACACAAGTACACACACGCACACACACACACATACAGAGTAACTACTTACATTGTGTGTGTATATACCTAGCAGTATGCCGATTAACGCACGTTCACTATTTATGGCTACCTGATGTCGTCCATAGTATAGATGTAAATGCCACTGAGTCTGCCTCAGGAATTCCTCAGTGCTCGTTGAGTAGAAAGCAAATGAGAACAGCAGAATATAGAATCCACGGGAGGCAACCGTGTAGAGGCGAATACTGTATAATCGAATCGAACGAAACCGTATTTATTGAACGAGGTACCTTTTGAAGTTACCTGATGAGACACATCGGCACTGGAGGATGCAGCATAACCAGTTGTATAGTATCTCATCCGTGAGGGATCGATGCATGATGAGTCGAAACGATCGTTGTAATTAAAGAATCTTGTGAATTCCATTTCCTGTGAGGAAAGAAAACTCCGAATGACCCGTCCTTATTTTCTTTGTATCGTCTGTCTGGATGTTTTGTTGCCCCACTTTTGTATCACCCAACTGTCTGGATGTTTTGCGTTCTTGTCTCATTTTGTATTTTATATATGTATATATATATATATATATATATATAT
>NC_068994.1:33047332-33050224 GCF_001194135.2 Octopus bimaculoides
CGAGTCAATATTGTCAAATGCGAGGCTGTACTGATGCGCAACGTCAGTTTTGACAGCACTGGGTGGCAACAGGCTAAACTACCGTTTAAATTCTGTGGCTTTGACCTCCGTTCCGCACTGGACCTAGCTCTGCCAACCTATCTTTCCTCAGTCTCCTAACAGCACCCTTCATCGGCGAGGTACTCTATAGCTTGGTTGAACCCGATATGGCCCAGGAATTGGAGCCAGATGCAGCCGATTGAACCGACGAAGGCCTTGCCGTCTCACAGAATGCCTGTGTCCAATCCAACGTAACTGGGACATCAGATACAAGTTTGCTTTCAGGCAGAATTAAATATCATTAGGCCAGCATCACCTCGCCTGCCTCCGTTCCACTTCGTAGCCTAACAGCGGCGCGTGGCTCAATTCGGTGCCCCTCCTCATCTACTGGTATCCTTCTAGACGATGAGTGCACTTGTATCGGAGAAGCCCAGCACCTCGGTCCCCGCGTGTCTGTGCCGTACAACTGCCATTTCTATAACATTAAACACGGATTACATTCAAGATTGTAAACTAATCTTAAAATATGAAAATGAGACAAAATTATTAGATTCTTTAAAACACTTTTATGGGGCTCTATAGATATGTAGCAGATGGATGTTGTTCATAGAGTTGAGTTGATAGATTAATTTGAAGAACAATATGTGTTTTATATACAAACCAAAATTTATTTATACACTTTAAATTGGTTACGAAATGTATTTATATACATTAAAACATCATTGCAGTTTTTTTTTGTTTTTTTTTTTGCGTGGAACTTGGATATCTTGATTTTCATAATTTGTTTTTCGTTTTTTACTTACTGGTGGTTGCTCAATATAACGAGTGAGGTTGGTAGCATTTACTTTCTTTTCAAGTACTTTATTGTTATTTGAAAGTAGATTGGTATTTTCGCCACAAACTTCTGCAACAGTGTAACGACCTATGCGGCGTTCCGTAAAGTGTCCTCCCTTTCTGTCCTCTCGAATTATGTTTTTGAGCGGAACTTTATTTTCAATACTGAAATGCCGTTGTTCGTGTCTTCTATAGTATTGCTCTTTTTGAACGGACTGAGCTGTTCTAATATTGGAGGGAACTCGAGAAATCATACTGTCCCGAATAGCTGTCATAACATCAATTTTTCTGGACATAGATTGATCATTTCCAAAACTGTCCCGATCTTTAGCAGTTGGGTTGTATTGTAGTTCAACTGGAAGTGTAGCTTGCATGTTGTATAAAATTTCAAACGGGGTAAAATGTGTTGAAGAATGTTTGGCTGTTCGATACGCAAACATGACTGATGGTAAGCATTCAACCCAGTTACCTCAAGGGATTTGATAAAAGCAACTTTTATAGTGAGATTCTGTCGCTCCAGTTGCCTTAAGGGATTTGATTAAAACAACTTTTATAGTGAGATTTTGTCGCTCCAGTTGCCTCAAGGGATTTGATAAAAGCAACTTTTATAGTAAGATTCTGTCGCTCCAGTTGCCTCAAGGGATTTGATAAAAGCAACTTTTATAGTAAGATTCTGTCGCTCCAGTTGCCTCAAGAGATTTGATAAAAGCAACTTTTATAGTAAGATTCTGTCGCTCCAGTTGCCTTAAGGGATTTGATAAAAGCAACTTTCATAGTGAGATTCTGTTGCTCTACAAGGTTATTTGCTTGAGGGTGATAAGCACTTGTCATGTGCTGCTGTGTTCTTGTCAGTTTATGTAGCTCTGCAAACACTCTGTTTACGAATTCTCATCTTTGGTCTTTTATCTGAATTTTTATACAGCCATGCTGACAAATAACATCCTCAAAGAGAAACTTTCCAACACTTTCCGCTGTGTGATCTTTCGAGCCTTTAGCCATTTGGAAAAGTAATCCATTGCAACAACAATAACCATCATCTGTTTTCGGCAAATTGGTGATATCGACACCAGTTTGGTCCATCACTTCATTTGGCACAGGAACAGGATGAAACTCTCCAACATTAATTTTGCGAACAGGGTCCACTTTTTGACACCGATCACAAGGGAAAACGAACTCTTTCGTGTCTTTACCCACATTTTCCCGATAAAACCTCACTAAAATTTCAGCCCTTGTTCTGTCGACACCAAGATGACTTTCCAAGCAGTGGGCGGTATCACAATCTCCATAAACCATGTGAAAATTTGAAATAATACTCTTTTGTTCATCCGGATTGCGAATGATCAAGATTTCTCGGATTCATTTTCAGAATTTCTTACTCTCTCTGCTCTGTGACGATAGAAGAGCTGACCACTCCGAGCAACATAATGCCGAGAGAACCTACGTAGGTTTGCCTTTTCGCTTTTGAACATATGAGTCTGCTTCCCAACCACATGGTTCTGGGTTCAGTCTCACTGCATAGATCCTTGGGCCTGTGTTTTCTACTGTAGCCTCGGGATGACCAAAGCTTTGCGAATTGATTTGGTTGAGGGAAACTGAAAGAAGTCCGTCGTATAACTATACCATAATGGAGAAAGCTGCTTATCAATTTGTTGTTAACAACATAATCAAGTATCAATGTTGTCAGCTTTGTCTTGTGTTCTAAAAGTAGCCATTCTGGATATGTTTCTTTCAAATTTCTTCAGCTTTTAGTAACTAAGCGAAAACTCCAACTAAATGAAAGTTCTGACTTTCTCTTTCATTTACAAATGTATATTACGCACACACACACACACATAATAAACATCAACACATACATTTAATGGGTTCACCCATTATCTCCCTATTTGCTATTACGGTGGAAGGATTTTAGTGGGTAATCGTAGTGGGTAATCTGAATGGGAGGTAATCTGAAATCGCTATACACGATAATCGATAAATTCGGCCTGCATCCATTATCCTTCGCCGCTCTGAATGACAATT
>NC_068994.1:33052160-33052885 GCF_001194135.2 Octopus bimaculoides
AAAAGGTCCGGAGTGGATGCTGAGACAGGGCGGTGTAAAAAAAAGAGTTTTCAAAACATTTTTCATACGAAGATCCCCCTCCCCCCACCTAAAAAAAAAATCCCATCATTTCGAAGGCCGTGGTTTAATAAAAAATGGAGAAAATCTTGAAACAATTTTCCCAACAAATTTCTTTATAATCGTAATCTATGCCGTTTGATTGTGTGAATTTTCCGAGATTCCTCTCTCCATCCCCTCGGAAAAATTCTGTCCTATAAACCCCTATATACACTGCAGCCACAACATCTAAGCGGTATTTGTAGAAAATTTTCCAAGAAAAGTATCCATTTTTCTGGATGTTGTGAGGCAACAAATTCGGGGGTGTATACATCTGTAGTAATGCCCTTTTATTTATACGATTTTTTCATTTCATGTTTATTTCAATTGAAATAAACATGAAATTGAAATGTAATCGATAGGTAGGACTACATACTTTAGTATTTAGTTGACATTCCCTTTGCAGTTTTTAATTCAGAAACTCTTTTTTTTCGCATTGAACTGATGAGCTTTGTGATTGTCTCTTGTGAAATTTCTGCCCACTTTTCACGCATTAGGTTTCTGTCGAGTTTTTCATACGGCTCTGTCTAGTATGCTCCAAAAATTTTCAATTGGGTTCATGTCAGGAGATTGGCTCGGCCAAGGAAGCTTTTTGATCCCATTTTCGGTTGATTGCATTGTAGAATACT
>NC_068994.1:33052895-33053849 GCF_001194135.2 Octopus bimaculoides
TTGGCTCGGCCAAGGAAGCTTTTTGATCCCATTTTCGGTTGATTGCATTGTAGAATACTTTTCGCTGGGTGGCATGGAACCCCATCTTCCACGAATAAAAACTCATTTTTCGTTTATGTCATCGTGTGTATACATCGGAAGTAGTCCTTGCTTAAGTATTTCGATGTATTTTTCAGAGTTTATGTTTCCAACACATTCGATCAGCTCAGAACGACCATTGCTGGAGACAACTCTCCATACCATTATAGAGATACTGTCATGTTTCACAGTTGGTTGGAGTCGTTTCACATCATATTCTTGATTGGGAAGCCTCCAGACCCAAAACACGTCCACTGGTAGCACTTGCATGTTTGCGAGTTGTTTGCAAGACATATACGACAGGCTCCTTTCAGTTTCCCGCTACCAAGTGTCTTCTACTATAGCCAGAGGCTACAGTAGAAGACACTTACCTGAGGTGCTACGCAGTGGAATTGAACCCGGAATCATGTGGTTGGGAAGCAAGCTTCTTACCATACAGCCACTCCTCTGCCTATAGGAAACTTTTCTGGAGAAGTTAGCTCATTGGTGAGCGCTGTGTCTGTGTGTTCGACGCTTAGCTGGAGATGTTGCAAGGCGTGCGGGTGTGCAAAATGTGTGTGTACCTGTGTTTGTCTGTGTGCGTGTGCGTATGTATGTATGTCTATGTGTGCTTGTGACAGCGTATGTGCATGTGTGTGTGCCTGTGTGTCTGCGTGTGCGTGAGTGCGTGCGTGTGTTTATGTGTATACTTGTGTGTGCTTGGGGGTGTGTGCGTGCGTATGCGTATGTACTGGTGTCTGCGTGTGTGCATGTGTGTGTGCTTGTGTGTGTGTGCTTGCGTGTGATTGTGTGTGTATGAGTGTGTGCGTGTGTGTGTGTGCGTGTTTATGTATATGCTTGTGTGTGCTTGTGTGTGCTTGTGTATGCGTGTGTATT
>NC_068994.1:33054087-33054887 GCF_001194135.2 Octopus bimaculoides
GTGTGTGTGTGTGTGTGTGTGTGTGTGTGTGTGTGCATTTTGAAACCGCGATGTGTCTGTGTGTCCGAACTGCGATTTTAATGTAAAGATGTTACTCTCAGCACGCGACGGTGTGTGGACGTGTGTGCCATTGCGAGCGCGTGAATGCGCGTGTTATGTTTCACTTGTTTCAAGCCATTAGACTGCGGCCATGCTGGGGCACCGCCTTGACGGGTTCGAGCGAACAAATCGATCTCAGTACTTGTATCTCTAAATTCTGGTACTTACTTTAATGGGACTCCTTTTGCCGCAACGCCAGAAAACGGGACGTAAACAAACCAACATCGTTTGTCATATGGTAGGGATGAGACTACAAAGATACACACACACTTACACATGCACACGAACACACAAATACACACTCACACACACACATATATGAATCGATATTTTTATTCTTTTATGTATATCTGCCCAAAGGTTGTGGCCTTGCTGGGGCAATGACAGTGTCATCACCACGTCGGAGATCTTGGACGCAGATCAAGGCGCTTCTTGAAAACATCTACCCCCAACTCCATGTAGATCCCGCAGATTTTTGGCGAAGGCGCAGGCGTGGCTGTGTGGTAAAGAAGCTTGCTTCCTAACCGCATAGCTCCGAGTTCAGTCCCACTGCGTGGCACCTTGGCCAAGTGACTTCTTCTATAGCCTCAAGCCGACCAAAGCCTTGTGAGTGGATTTGGTAGACGGAAACTGGAAGAAGCTCGTCGTATATATGTATACATGTGAGTGTGTGTGTGTGTGTGTGTGTGTGTGTGTGTGTG
>NC_068994.1:33057711-33059137 GCF_001194135.2 Octopus bimaculoides
AATAGAGACAGCTGATGAAGGGATATTCCAAGTGGCTTTCCGTTTTCCTATGTGTTCGTTCCGATGTCTGTAGTTTATTGTTCTAACGTCCTGTACCCTGATATGCATATATATACACATGTAGATGTAAGTATGTACATATATGTGTGTATACATGTATATATATTCTTTGTATTATATATATTTATGTGTGTGTGTGTGTGTGTGTGTGTGTGTGTGTGCGTGTGCGTGCGTGTGTTTGTGTGCGTCTGTGTGTGTGTGTGTGTATGTGTGTGTGTGTGTGTGTTTGTGTGAGTGCCCAATCGCATATATGTTGACATCTATGCATACGGGTGCAATCGTGCGTGTGTATGTGTGTACTAATGTCTATGCCTATGTGTGTGTGTGCGTGTGTGTGTGTGTGTGTTTGTGTGCGTGTCTGGTACTTTTGTCACTTCGTATTGTGTTTAGAACAATCAACCGCTTCAACAGTCTTCAACAGTCTTCAACAAAATTACATAATTTTAACAGCTTTTAACTTTTTTATTATTAATTTTTAGAAGAAAAAAATGGAGGTGATTTTCGTCGCCAGCATGCGAAATTACATTGGTGTCAGAAAAATTTGGAAAAAGAAGAGAAAATCTCGTGAAAATTTGAAATACTTCAAACCGGTGGAAGAAATTTTAACAAGCTCCGTAAATAGGCGCAAGAGTAGCTGTGTAGTAAGTAGTTTGCTTACTAACCACATGGTTCTGGGTTCAGTCCCACTGCGTTGCACATTGGGCAAGAGTTTTCTACTATAGCCTCGGGAAGACCAAAGCTTTGTGAGTGGATTTGGTAGACGGAAACCGAAAGAAGCCCGTCGTATATATTTATATATATACATATGTATGTATGTATGTATGTATGTATGTGTGTGTGTGTGTGTGTGTGTGTTTGTCACCCCACCATCGCTTGACAACCGATGTTGGTGTGTTCACGTACCCGTAACTTAGCGGTTCGGTAAAAGAAACAGATAGCATAAGTACTAGGCTTACAAAGAACAAGTCCTGGGGTTGATTTGCTCGACCAAAGGCGGTGCTCCAGCATGGCCACAGTCAAATGACTGAGACAAGTAAAAGAGTAAAAGAGAGAGTATGCCTTCATAGTTGCTTGTGTATGTGCGAATTTCCCCACTGTCTCTGTGCATGTGCATGTATGTGTATATGAACGTGCGCGGGTGTTTTAGTGTAGGGTTATGTTCGATGGTACGACTACTTTATATCCCTATCTGAGGTGTTTGCTAAGACATCCACACACACATACACTGTGTCGGGGACCATTCCTGCCTTCCGGCTATAATTTGTCATCATCATCATCATCATCATACCCCACCACCACCACCACCTCCTCTTCCACTTCTTCCTCCTCCTCCTCCTCTTCCTCCTCCTCCTCCTCCTCTTCCTCC
>NC_068994.1:33061024-33063040 GCF_001194135.2 Octopus bimaculoides
TGCAGAACTCTATGTTCAACAGATGGAACGACTCAACACGGGTATTCAAGAGAAAAGACCTAATCGGCAGCATGGAGTTCTTCTGCTGCACGACAACGCCCGCCCTCATATCACCAATATGATCAAGGAAGCCATTCAAACGCATGGCTGGGAAATGCTGCCACACCCGCCGTACTCTCCTGATTTTGCACCAACGGATTTCCACCTCTTTCGACCTCTTTCAAATGTTATGCGCGGAGTTTCGTTCAATACTGGTGCAGAATTGAGAGCTTGGTTGGATCAATTTTTCGAGTCGAAATCGGGTGATTTCTACCAACGAGGTATTGAAAATCTTGTTGAACGTTGGAGAAAAATTGTAAACAACATGGGTCAATACATTATTGATTAAGTAGTTGCTATTTTTTTTATTAAACCTTTAAAAAATTTTAATTTAAAAAAAATGGTAGGAACTTAGTTGCTAACCTAATATATATAAGCGCAGGTATGGCTGTGTTTTAAGAAGCACGCTTTGCAACCATGTGGTTTCACGTTCAGTCCCAACACGCAGAACCGCAGGCAAGTGTCTTCTACTATAGCCTTCACTCACAAGTGAATTTGGTAGACAGAAACTATTTTGAAACCCGTCATATACATACATACATACATACATATACTTGTAACTATTGGGACCCTGGGATATTCTGCCTAAATGCCAATCTTGAAAAATTAGGCTTCACAAAATCAGAAAGGAGAAAGCTGATTCGAAGATTACAGATCACTGGAACTGTAAATATCTGTGAAACTTTCCAGAAGTTCATCATTTAAGTATATAGGAGCATGTCTAGACATGCAACTATATGCATGAGAATACATAAAGTGTTTCGGTCGAAAACACAGTAAATAAAACTAAATAAAAAATGGTGTCCGCCAAATCAGAAAGATCCCGAACGAGCGAGTGAGAGAGAGAGGAAGAAAGAGCAAGAAAGAGATGAAACAGAAAAACAGGGGATTATGAGGTGAGAAGAAGAATGAATAAGTCCGGGAATGTAAGAAAGGACGAAACTCATGAGGAAGCAAACACCAGTCTTTGCTTCTTGATGGGACTCAAACCTGTCAGTTAAAATGTTTTTGTGCTCATAAGGGCAGTGAGAAAACTCCCGTTTTGGACTTTAGAAAAATCTCTGGATGAAGGGAATTTTTTTTGATTATCCACTTCACTGCCAAACAAAGCCTACACCTCCGGCTGCTGTTAACATGTGGCTTGAAGTTTCTTAGCTTTCTTTAACTGATGTTGTGTCTTAACGCTGTGATGTTTCGTCTTCTTGGGTCTTAAAGGTGGAGCAATGGTTGTTTAGTTGGAATTTGAAAGGACCTCCCGTTGCTCCGACAAATCGCTGTATTTGCGTCGTTTCACAGGGGTCTTAAGCACGACTTCCACTCCATATATGATGGCTTCTGTGTAACATTGTCCATAACTTGGGCATGTATTATTACCAGTGTTTGGTTTAGGACAATAAATTAATACACACACACACACACGCACAAGCGCAAATATATTTGCTAGTGTATCTATTTATAATATCTGAATAGGATTAGCTACTTAGTATGCCTAATCTTAATCTAATCTTTAATTTGGATTATTTTCTTTTTATATTTTGTAATTTTGTTTCAGGAGATATTAACTTTAGCTCTGGGTTCTCCTCCGCTGGTCAACGCATTGGGCGACAAGCTTCCTCCACTGAGTTCTGTCGGCTGCTACTCTTGCTAATGCACTCTACGTAATGTTAATTGTTTTCAAATCAACTTGAAATTTTCGCGTGTATAAGTCGAACTATTTTATATATGGTCGAACTATTTTAAACATGAATTTAACTGAAAACGTCGAGGTGCGACTTATTGGCGGGGAAAAACTGACATAAAGTTTGAATATGAAGGAAAAAATTTTGCATCGAGACTTAACCCTAAATTAGGGGTATGATTTGTACACGGGTATAAGTTTATAAAATTTCAAAATTGAAATGATTTACTATGCTGGTG
>NC_068994.1:33063252-33067430 GCF_001194135.2 Octopus bimaculoides
AGAGAGAGAGAGAGAGAGAGAGAGAGAGAGAGAGACAGAGAGAGAGACAGAAAGAGAGAGACAGAGAGAGAGAGAGAGAAGTTGAGAGGGAATCAGTCATAGCAACAAAGGAAAGAGAAGAGACAACGAGAGAGAGGTAAGGTGAGAGAGAAAGAGGGAGGGAGTGAGTGAGAAAGGAAGAGGGAGAGAGAGAGATGGAAAGAGTGAGGGAGTGAGAGAGAGAGAGAGAAAGAGAGAGGAATGGAAAAGAGTTATGCAGAAACAATGAAACAATCATTGAAATACAAAGATACTAAAATATTATTGTTTAACTCCGGCCAATCTTGACTAAGCAGACTTATGATGAAAAGCATTCCGCCCATGACCATTCCGTTTTAATCAACTTGAATTCTGCAAAGCAAAAAAAAAACCCTTTAATATATACATATAATGCATACACAAATGTGCTCATGTATGTATGCATATATTTAAAAAATACACATTCGGTATATTTTCCCTGAGCATGGAGACCATGTTACGAGCAAATAAGTATTGTTAAACTATACACGTCTACAACGCCTTCATCAGCAGGCAAAGAGCGAGTATGGTAGAAGATTACTCGCTTTTTAAATTTAGCCCTGTCAGAAAGTAGACCCAGAATTTATCAAAGCACACACACACGTACATACATACGTATATGCATATGTACATATTTATACATACATATAGACCGCTTATCGTTTTTTGGGGAACAGACAAAAAATATTATGTACCATCATGGAGATTAACTTGCCTTACTGATGTGAATATCACTTCAAAGAGAAAGAGGATCTGCAGACAGCTGTTTCGAAACTACCAACTTCTACATCCAAATAATAAATTCATATTTATTCCAATAATAATTGGTGCACTAGGCTTTGTTGGTAAATGCCAAGGTGAAAATCTGGAAAATTTCTGGCTTTCTGCAAACGATATCAACTCGTACGTTACAAATATTAGGTTGTTCATAGCCTCAATGTGAAAATTTAATTTTATAAAGAACGTTGATTTAGAGAAGCAGAGTTCGGCGGGCGGCTCCTGTCTTCTCCCATTAATACCATATTAATCACCATTCATCTCATCTCATTAATGTGTTTGTCCAGCCCGCAGCGACTCTCTGTGTACTACCTTTATGGCAATAGGTTGTTTTACATAAAATGTATTTGAAAGGTAACAATAAAATGTTTCAGAAGTGTTAAAGAACTGATTTATTTAATCAAAGTATGATCCATGTTCATTTATGACATTTACCCAACGTTTCTCTATGTCATATATTCCATCTTTAAAAAAAAATTCATCTTTTGCTGTGATAAACTGTCCAAATGTTTCAATTACCTCTTCTCTATTTAAGAATGCTTTATTGCTTATGAAAATCTCAAAATGCTTAAATAATTAACGATCAATAGGAGAAATATCAGGGGAATAGGGAGGATGCTACAAAATCTCATAATTCAGGCTTCGCTTAAGGAGTGCGAGTACGTGCATTGACATGGAGCAAAATTGGGCCACCTCTATTCACTAATCTTGGTTGCTTCTTTTTCAAATTCTTATACATACAATCGATTTCCTGGCAATACGATGTTGCTCTTACCGTTTTTCCTTGTTGCAAAAATGAACAACGAATAACTCCCTTCGCAGACCACCATACAGTGACCACTAACACTTTAGGATGCAATGGTGGGTTTGTGTGGTGTTTAAGTGACTCTCCTGCATCTAATCACCGTCCTGTTCTCCTGCTGTTGTCAAAGAGTGTCCATTTCTCATCACAAGCAATGATTTGATGCAAAAATGGTCTTTTTTCAGTCGAGAAAGCAATAAGGAGCACACTTCGAGGCGTCTATTTTTTTGAATCCCGTTCAGCTGATTTTTTTTACAAGTGTCCAAAAACAGTTGTGCGAGATGTTTGGAGTTCTATTGAAAGTTTTCGAACCTATGTACTCGGCTTTTGTTCAACCAAAGCATTTAATCCATCATGCCGAATAACTTATTTTGGCCTATCCCTTGGTTTATTTTCAAGGCCATCATCTCCTGAGTGAGAGCTTTGGAACCATCACTAAACAGTTCTGATGTCAACAAAGCCATTACCAAAGGTGTGTTTGATATTCCATAGAGATTCTGCTGCAGAATGACCCAGTTTATGCTCATACGAGAAAATCACTCAACATAGTTTGGTTGTTATAATTTTCATATGGTCAGTAGGTACGAATTTTGTATACCAATATTGTTAGGAAAAGAAAAGAGTCAAGATTAAATGCAAGGTATACATAATTGAGTTTTTAAATGACTGAAATTAACAAGTAATTAAAAATGCGACATTTCATGTGAAACAACCTAATACAAGCTGTAAATGGAACAGTAAAGATCTGTAAGACTTTCCTTAAATTCAAAATGTGAATTTGTTTTTGTTATCTACATTCCTATCACGAAGTTTTGTATCTGTTAGAAATCAATTCCTTCCTTACAGAAATATTACAAATAATTAAAAACAAGAGAGAACATGCGTACATGCAAACATACATACATACATACATACATACATGCATGCATACATGCATACACACATATACATACATACATACATACATACATACATACATACATACACACACGTACATACATACATACATACATACACACACACACGTACATACATACATGCATACATACATACATACATACGTGTGTGCTTCTGTGAGTTATATTTTTCCTCTTAAATATTATTGATTTACATATTTTAAAGTCATTTAGAGTTTTAAAGGTTATTCTTCGTGTTTCTTTCTTCTTTTAGATTATCATAGAAGTTTTGAGAGGGTGACATTGTTGAACTTAAAACTCGAGCTACTTAAAATGTTAGGGAGTGAAAACGAGAAATGATGTGATCTAAAACTAGGCTGTTATGCAGAGAACTAGTTTCTTTCGTCACATCTACATAGGAAATAAAAATACATTATTAATTATACTATCATATGAAGATTACAGTATCTTAAAACTATCATAAGCAGAGAACTCGCCTTTGCTTTCCTAGTAGAGAACAGGAACAAAAGATATTATTTTATTAACACTGTTATATCACGATAAACTAAATTGTATTTGTTTCATATTCTTAAAAAGTGCGCCTTGCAATTTCTCTCTTGATTTTCCTGTCACGCCAGTCAGCTCTTATCAGTTTTCTTTGGAATAGTCAGGAGACTATGAGAATAGGAGGTGTCAGTCAAATCCAGCAAAACGACATCGTGTCTCGTAGCACCTTAATAAAATTTTGGAGGACAGCTGCTGTTATGCACTTTCAAACAGTTCTGCTATTTTCTACCTGGCTATGTCAAAGTCTATGAGCATGCACACATATATATATGTACGTATATAAGTATATATATAAGTGTGTGTGTATACAACACACGCACACACATATATGTTGTAGTGGAAATGGTATAATCCCATCCCACGGGACAAGTGAGATGACGCCACTATAAAGTGAGACGACGTCAATCAGTACAGCGAGTCGTGTGTCAGTCGTTGTAGAGTCGTTGTACGAGTTCTCAGTTAGAGTTAAGTGTCAGTTACGTGTTATAGTCGAGTTCGAGTCACAGTCAAGATAAACGGTTCAAATTCAGTGTCTTGCAGAGAGCTATCAGCGATATAGAAGAGATACACTGTATCCAATACCAAGAAAATACCGTGGCTACTAGAGTAGATACAACAGCTAGTCATATCAGTGGTCACACATTATAACTGCGGAAAATACCACATCATAATATTTTGGGTTGGCAACTAAGTTCACACCATTTTTCCTAAATTTAATATTTTTTAAAGGTTTAGTAAAAATAACAACTAATTGATCAATAATGTATTCACCCTTGTTGTTTACAAATTCTTCCCAACGTTCAACAAGATTTTCAATACCTCGTTGGTAGGAATCACCCGATTTCGACTCGAAAAATTGATCCAACCAAGCTCTCAATTCTGCACCAGTATTGAACGAAACTCCGCGCATAGCATTTGAAAGAGATCGAAAGAGGTGGAAATCCGTTGGTGCCAAATCAGGAGAGTACGGCGGGTGTGGCAGCATTTCCCAGCCATGCGTTTGAATGGCTTCCTTGGTCATATTGGCGATATGAGGGCGGGCGTTGTCGTGCAGTAGAAGAACTCCATGCAGTCGATTA